>NC_092335.1:186309583-186617500 GCF_046630445.1 Rutidosis leptorrhynchoides
TATATATATATATATATATATATATATATATATATATATATATATATATATATATACATACATACATATTAACTTGATATTAATACATACTCATTCATAAAACACAATTTCTATGTATAACACTTGTTTACCTACTTAAATATATCCTACTTATTATTAGGATTTAAAAACCAAACAATCTTAATAACGATAATACAATCGAACTTAAGTAAATACTTATTGTATAAAGTATTTAAAGTGTTGTATTCCTATACGCACCTAAAAACGTATTGGAACGGTATATTAGATGGGTATAGATCTTGATCTTTCTCGAGTGGATGGACGCTCGAAAGTCTAGGCGGAGAGTTTGGATTACCGAGTGAAAGGATCATGTGGCTCAGAAACCTATGACCTGAAAAGGCCATTTTAAATTGAAAGTGTTAGATTGGAAGCTTGTCTAGTATCAAAAGCCTTTCCAAAACGATAAACCTTCTTTAAACTTACTATAAAAGAAAATACTTACACTTATCATAATACGGGCAAAACATCTAAACTATTCTCAACTTATTCTTAGGTTGACTTCTCTGTGCTTCGATCATCCATACTTTCTCTTTAAGGAATACTTTCACTCACCGAATTACTAAGGTGACTTTCATAGCCCCACTCTTATTGCTATAGCACTTTTTATACTTACTGGGGTGAGACACATGCTGCTTTTATACTTTAAACAACTTAGACACAAGTACGAACCTAAACTGTACTATGACTAGCTTATGCTACTAAGACCCTACAGTGATATTTTTTAATTGCTTTCAGGATAAGGCATTCTTAATTATTGGGGGTAGGCCTATCGGGAGTAACGTCCCCGATACATTTGACCGCGATGTCTTTGTATTACTTAATAATGATTTAAACATGGTGATAAGGTACTGTCAACTTATCATCGGGGCAACAAAACAAACGTTTAGTCTAAAATATCACGAATCAGTACTACTTTTGGATCTGCGTGATCTACTTTTATAACAAATCTTGTGGTCTAAGAACAAACGGTCAATCATATTTGTTAAACCTATGAATTTCACTCAACCTTTTTGGTTGACACTTTTAGCATGTTTGTCTCAGGTACTGAATGATCAGGACCTCTATATCTACTGCTTATGTGATGACTTACTTGGCTAGGATCAAGACTTATCGTATATTTACTTTTCTGCATTTGAACAATTTATAATTCTTGTAACGACATTATTAATCCTTCCGCTGCAAATTTGGTTTTATTCATATAGTATTTGTTCTCATTTTATAATATGTTGGTATGTATTATGATATTGAATCACATTTCGCCCAGGCCCTAACTGGGGGTGTGACAGATTGGTATCAGAGCATAACCAGGCTGTTATAGAGAACCAGGATTGCATTTTATGTGTGCCTTATTTGTTAGCTAGGGTACCTTAGCGATCTAGGAAACTATAACCTTTCCTGCCTTAGACTTTAAAACACTTAGGATTACCTTAGAATGTTAAAGCAAAGAGTTCAACCCTACCTCTCATTCTTTACAATCCTAGCTTAAAAATCTAATCAAAATCTCTATCTTAATGTTAGGATGTCAAGCTATCATCAAATAAACAAAATGACTCTTTTCAAACCAGCTGAGGAAGATACTGAAGGATCTTCTACCGAAAAATCAGTTCGAAGCCCACTTTATAGTCCTCCTTCACCACCAATGAACTATAGCCCGAACACTCGTTGCAACTCGCGTGGGTCTCCCGAATATTATCCAACCCCGAGAAATGAAAGCAAAGGAAAACATCATGCCAATACTGCTGACTCTCATCAACCGATGAATACTCCCAAACGGAATGCTCTTCAAGACCTCCCTAACTACGATAGTGACTTCTCAGGTTATGAGCCTGAAGAAGAGCCTATTAAAGAATCACCTGAAAACTCATCTCGAAAGAGAAAACAACCCGAACCCGCCGCCACTAGAGAAGCCGATCCATTATTTTGTAATAACATGGAACACGTAAGGGTGAAGTCTGATATCCTCAACCTTCAGCGAAGTTGTGATAAGAATAAAGAGTATAGTAGGCGCCAAGTTGCTCGGATAGAAATGCGTCTAAACAACCTAGAAAAAGAAAACACAATCTTGAAAGAAATCATCAAAGAGTCCTTCGACTCTCAAACTGAAAAACTAGAAAAACTTGTGAAAAATAACATGGACAAAGTAATGGAGACAGTAATGAAAGTGAAGACTGAGGAAGAACAGAATACCCGTTGGGGAAAGCAATCTCTTGCCTACCTCCAAAAACTAGTTGAGTCTAAGATGAAAATAGAGAAAAACTGAATCAATCATCAACTGGCTATCAAGGATTTCAACAACAACTTTGTCAACAGCCGCATCACTAACCTCTAGGATAATTTTGAATACCTCCACGAGAAACAAAAGGAGAAAAATGAAAAGATAGAGAAATTTATGAAGGAAGCTGAGAACGAGAAAAAGAAGAACTAAAACCTACCTTTTATTTTCCTATTTTCCATTTACCCATCTATGTAAAGGCTTATGCCTAAACTTTTTCCATTCCAAACTCGTGTAATAAAGGCTTATATAATGCCTCGTTTCCAATAATGTTAAGTGTTTATTTAAGCATATTGTCTTATTCACCTATGTGTGTTGTGCAAATGTTATAAATCATGATTGTAAACTTATAACATCTTGATTCTTCAACTAATAATGTATTTATGTATTGAAGATCAATGGCTCACTCAACTCGTGGTAACAACAACAACAACAACAACAATCTTATACCAAATGTCACTCTTTCTACTGAGCAATTTCAATTGCTGCTAGCGGCCGCCCAAGGCAATAACAATAACAACAACAATCATAATGTTCCTTCTAAAACTTGCTCCTATAAAGATTTTAAGAACTGTAACCCACCCACTTTTAGTGGAAAAGAAGAAGCCGTAGAACTGGTCCGATGGTTTGAAAAGCTAGAATCAATCTTCCGTATCTGTAACTGCGGAGATAATGATCGAGTGAAGTTTTCCACAAGTTCACTCACTGGCAATGCTATGACATGGCGGACTGCTCATGCCAAATCTGTGGGAATAGATAATGCTAATGCTACCCCATGGGATGAACTCAAAGGCATGATGATCACTAAATTTTGCCCAAGAAGTCAAGTCCAAAAGCTCGAGGCTGAGTACTGGAACTCAGAGTTAAAGGAACCGATATCGAAAGCTATACCAATCATTTTTTGGAGCTTTCTACCTTATGTCCCGAAATGTTCCCAACTGAAGCCCGCAGGATAGAGCGGTATATCGAGGGTCTACCCGAGGATGTTCAAGGGAATGTGATTTCTGCCGAGAAGGTTACTGTGGATGCTGTGATCCACATGGCACAGAGTTTAATGATGGCTAAACGTAGGAGAGTTTCAGTTAATAAACAAGTCGAAGTTAAAAACGGTGACAATAAGAGGAAATTTGAACCATCTCAGGGTTCAGCTCAAAATGTTAACAAGAAACCGGGAAATGGTACAAGACCCGGTTATCAGGGTACTAGTCCGTTTTGTTCTAAATGTGAAAGGCATCATTCGGGAAAGTGCACTGCTGTGTGTACAATATGTAAGAAGATAGGCCATGCTGCAAAGACTTGTAGAACCCTACCTCAGAATAGAGCCATTGTTCCAGCTAGAGATCCTCCAACATGCTATACTTGTGGTGAAAAGGGGCATATTAGCCCGAATTGTCCAAAGAAGAAAGATACTCCAGCTACTGGAGCAAATACTACTGCCAAAGGTCGTGCTTTTATGATTACTGCTGCAGAAGCCAGTGATGAGGATGAGGTCATTACGGGTACGTACCTCGTCAATAATTGTTATGCCACTATTTTATTTGATACGGGAGCCGATAAGAGTTATGTGTCAAATGAGTTTTGCACCCTTTTTACTGAAAAGCCCCAAACCCTACAAACCAGACGATTAGTAGAAGTGGCTAATGGGAAGTTAATGAAAGTTGATAAAATATATAAAAACTGCAACCTAATTCTAGCCGATAAGGAATTCAAGATAGACCTTTTGCCGGTCGAGCTAGGTAGTTTCGATGTAGTGGTTGGAATGGATTGGTTAGGTCCATTGAGAGCAGCCATCATGTGTTTCGATAAGACCGTTCAAATTCTGTTAGGAAGTGGAGAAACTCTTATTATCCAAGGCGAACGAAGTTGTTCCAATCTTAATATCATCTCATGTCTTAAAGCCCGTAAGTACCTTGTGAAAGGTTACTCCGCCATACTAGCTCACGTTAAAATGATCGAATCCGAAGAAACGCGTATTGAAAACGTCCCGGTTGTTAAAGATTTTCCCGATGTGTTTCCCGAAAATCTCCCTGGTCTTCCACCGCCTCGTCAAGTTGAATTTCAAATCGATTTATCTCCAGGTGATGCACCCATTGCTAAAGCACCGTATCGTTTAGCACCTTCCGAAATGAAGGAACTTTCTAACCAACTCCAAGAACTTTTGGATCTAGGTTTTATTCGTCCAAGTTCGTCCCCGTGGGGAGGTCCTATCTTATTTGTCAAAAAGAAGGATGGTACGTTGAGAATGTGTATTGATTACCGAGAACTCAACAAGCTTACCATAAAGAACCGTTACCCGTTACCTCGCATTGATGATCTATTCGACCAACTTCAAGGGTCGAGCGTTTATTCTATGATTGATTTAAGATCCGGTTATCACCAGCTCAGAGTCAAGGAGTCCGACATTCCTAAGACTGCATTCCGCACCCGATACGGACATTACGAATTTTGTGTTATGCCTTTCGGTTTAACCAATGCTCCAGCCGTATTTATGGATCTTATGAACCGTGTTTGCAAGCCTTACCTTGATAAATTCGTTATTGTTTTCATCGATGACATCTTGATCTATTCTAAAAGCGAGAAAGAACATGAGAAACATTTACGATTGATTCTTGAACTCTTAAGAAAAGAAAAACTCTACGCAAAATTTTCTAAGTGTGAGTTTTGGCTTAGAACCATACAATTCCTTGGACATGTTGTAGATAGTAATGGAATACATGTCGATCCCGCTAAAATCACCGCTGTTCATACATATTAACTTGATATTAATACATATTAACTTGATATTAATACATACCCATTCATAAAACACAATTTCTATGTATAACACTTGTTTACCTACTTAAATATATCCTACTTATTATTAGGATTTAAAAACCAAACAATCTTAATAACGATAATACAATCGAACTTAAGTAAATACTTATTGTATAAAGTATTTAAAGTGTTGTATTCCTATACGCACCTAAAAACGTATTGGAACGGTATATTAGATGGGTATAGATCTTGATCTTTCTCGAGTGGATGGACGCTCGAAAGTCTAGGCGGAGAGTTTGGATTACCGAGTGAAAGGATCATGTGGCTCAGAAACCTATGACCTGAAAAGGCCATTTTAAATTGAAAGTGTTAGATTGGAAGCTTGTCTAGTATCAAAAGCCTTTCCAAAACGATAAACCTTCTTTAAACTTACTATAAAAGAAAATACTTACACTTATCATAATACGGGCAAAACATCTAAACTATTCTCAACTTATTCTTAGGTTGACTTCTCTGTGCTTCGATCATCCATACTTTCTCTTTAAGGAATACTTTCACTCACCGAATTACTAAGGTGACTTTCATAGCCCCACTCTTATTGCTATAGCACTTTTTATACTTACTGGGGTGAGACACATGCTGCTTTTATACTTTAAACAACTTAGACACAAGTACGAACCTAAACTGTACTATGACTAGCTTATGCTACTAAGACCCTACAGTGATATTTTTTAATTGCTTTCAGGATAAGGCATTCTTAATTATTGGGGGTAGGCCTATCGGGAGTAACGTCCCCGATACATTTGACCGCGATGTCTTTGTATTACTTAATAATGATTTAAACATGGTGATAAGGTACTGTCAACTTATCATCGGGGCAACAAAACAAACGTTTAGTCTAAAATATCACGAATCAGTACTACTTTTGGATCTGCGTGATCTACTTTTATAACAAATCTTGTGGTCTAAGAACAAACGGTCAATCATATTTGTTAAACCTATGAATTTCACTCAACCTTTTTGGTTGACACTTTTAGCATGTTTGTCTCAGGTACTGAATGATCAGGACCTCTATATCTACTGCTTATGTGATGACTTACTTGGCTAGGATCAAGACTTATCGCATATTTACTTTTCTGCATTTGAACAATTTATAATTCTTGTAACGACATTATTAATCCTTCCGCTGCAAATTTGGTTTTATTCATATAGTATTTGTTCTCATTTTATAATATGTTGGTATGTATTATGATATTGAATCACATTTCGCCCAGGCCCTAACTGGGGGTGTGACAGATTGGTATCAGAGCATAACCAGGCTGTTATAGAGAACCAGGATTGCATTTTATGTGTGCCTTATTTGTTAGCTAGGGTACCTTAGCGATCTAGGAAACTATAACCTTTCCTGCCTTAGACTTTAAAACACTTAGGATTACCTTAGAATGTTAAAGCAAAGAGTTCAACCCTACCTCTCATTCTTTACAATCCTAGCTTAAAAATCTAATCAAAATCTCTATCTTAATGTTAGGATGTCAAGCTATCATCAAATAAACAAAATGACTCTTTTCAAACCAGCTGAGGAAGATACTGAAGGATCTTCTACCGAAAAATCAGTTCGAAGCCCACTTTATAGTCCTCCTTCACCACCAATGAACTATAGCCCGAACACTCGTTGCAACTCGCGTGGGTCTCCCGAATATTATCCAACCCCGAGAAATGAAAGCAAAGGAAAACATCATGCCAATACTGCTGACTCTCATCAACCGATGAATACTCCCAAACGGAATGCTCTTCAAGACCTCCCTAACTACGATAGTGACTTCTCAGGTTATGAGCCTGAAGAAGAGCCTATTAAAGAATCACCTGAAAACTCATCTCGAAAGAGAAAACAACCCGAACCCGCCGCCACTAGAGAAGCCGATCCATTATTTTGTAATAACATGGAACACGTAAGGGTGAAGTCTGATATCCTCAACCTTCAGCGAAGTTGTGATAAGAATAAAGAGTATAGTAGGCGCCAAGTTGCTCGGATAGAAATGCGTCTAAACAACCTAGAAAAAGAAAACACAATCTTGAAAGAAATCATCAAAGAGTCCTTCGACTCTCAAACTGAAAAACTAGAAAAACTTGTGAAAAATAACATGGACAAAGTAATGGAGACAGTAATGAAAGTGAAGACTGAGGAAGAACAGAATACCCGTTGGGGAAAGCAATCTCTTGCCTACCTCCAAAAACTAGTTGAGTCTAAGATGAAAATAGAGAAAAACTGAATCAATCATCAACTGGCTATCAAGGATTTCAACAACAACTTTGTCAACAGCCGCATCACTAACCTCTAGGATAATTTTGAATACCTCCACGAGAAACAAAAGGAGAAAAATGAAAAGATAGAGAAATTTATGAAGGAAGCTGAGAACGAGAAAAAGAAGAACTAAAACCTACCTTTTATTTTCCTATTTCCCATTTACCCATCTATGTAAAGGCTTATGCCTAAACTTTTTCCATTCCAAACTCGTGTAATAAAGGCTTATATAATGCCTCGTTTCCAATAATGTTAAGTGTTTATTTAAGCATATTGTCTTATTCACCTATGTGTGTTGTGCAAATGTTATAAATCATGATTGTAAACTTATAACATCTTGATTCTTCAACTAATAATGTATTTATGTATTGAAGATCAATGGCTCACTCAACTCGTGGTAACAACAACAACAACAACAATCTTATACCAAATGTCACTCTTTCTATTGAGCAATTTCAATTGCTGCTAGCGGCCGCCCAAGGCAATAACAATAACAACAACAATCATAATGTTCCTTCTAAAACTTGCTCCTATAAAGATTTTAAGAACTGTAACCCACCCACTTTTAGTGGAAAAGAAGAAGCCGTAGAACTGGTCCGATGGTTTGAAAAGCTAGAATCAATCTTCCGTATCTGTAACTGCGGAGATAATGATCGAGTGAAGTTTTCCACAAGTTCACTCACTGGCAATGCTATGACATGGCGGACTGCTCATGCCAAATCTGTGGGAATAGATAATGCTAATGCTACCCCATGGGATGAACTCAAAGGCATGATGATCACTAAATTTTGCCCAAGAAGTCAAGTCCAAAAGCTCGAGGCTGAGTACTGGAACTCAGAGTTAAAGGAACCGATATCGAAAGCTATACCAATCATTTTTTGGAGCTTTCTACCTTATGTCCCGAAATGTTCCCAACTGAAGCCCGCAGGATAGAGCGGTATATCGAGGGTCTACCCGAGGATGTTCAAGGGAATGTGATTTCTGCCGAGAAGGTTACTGTGGATGCTGTGATCCACATGGCACAGAGTTTAATGATGGCTAAACGTAGGAGAGTTTCAGTTAATAAACAAGTCGAAGTTAAAAACGGTGACAATAAGAGGAAATTTGAACCATCTCAGGGTTCAGCTCAAAATGTTAACAAGAAACCGGGAAATGGTACAAGACCCGGTTATCAGGGTACTAGTCCGTTTTGTTCTAAATGTGAAAGGCATCATTCGGGAAAGTGCACTGCTGTGTGTACAATATGTAAGAAGATAGGCCATGCTGCAAAGACTTGTAGAACCCTACCTCAGAATAGAGCCATTGTTCCAGCTAGAGATCCTCCAACATGCTATACTTGTGGTGAAAAGGGGCATATTAGCCCGAATTGTCCAAAGAAGAAAGATACTCCAGCTACTGGAGCAAATACTACTGCCAAAGGTCGTGCTTTTATGATTACTGCTGCAGAAGCCAGTGATGAGGATGAGGTCATTACGGGTACGTACCTCGTCAATAATTGTTATGCCACTATTTTATTTGATACGGGAGCCGATAAGAGTTATGTGTCAAATGAGTTTTGCACCCTTTTTACTGAAAAGCCCCAAACCCTACAAACCAGACGATTAGTAGAAGTGGCTAATGGGAAGTTAATGAAAGTTGATAAAATATATAAAAACTGCAACCTAATTCTAGCCGATAAGGAATTCAAGATAGACCTTTTGCCGGTCGAGCTAGGTAGTTTCGATGTAGTGGTTGGAATGGATTGGTTAGGTCCATTGAGAGCAGCCATCATGTGTTTCGATAAGACCGTTCAAATTCTGTTAGGAAGTGGAGAAACTCTTATTATCCAAGGCGAACGACGTTGTTCCAATCTTAATATCATCTCATGTCTTAAAGCCCGTAAGTACCTTGTGAAAGGTTACTCCGCCATACTAGCTCACGTTAAAATGATCGAATCTGAAGAAACGCGTATTGAAAACGTCCCGGTTGTTAAAGATTTTCCCGATGTGTTTCCCGAAAATCTCCCTGGTCTTCCACCGCCTCGTCAAGTTGAAATTCAAATCGATTTATCTCCAGGTGATGCACCCATTGCTAAAGCACCGTATCGTTTAGCACCTTCCGAAATGAAGGAACTTTCTAACCAACTCCAAGAACTTTTGGATCTAGGTTTTATTCGTCCAAGTTCGTCCCCGTGGGGAGGTCCTATCTTATTTGTCAAAAAGAAGGATGGTACGTTGAGAATGTGTATTGATTACCGAGAACTCAACAAGCTTACCATAAAGAACCGTTACCCGTTACCTCGCATTGATGATCTATTCGACCAACTTCAAGGGTCGAGCGTTTATTCTAAGATTAATTTAAGATCCGGTTATCACCAGCTCAGAGTCAAGGAGTCCGACATTCCTAAGACTGCATTCCGCACCCGATACGGACATTACGAATTTTGTGTTATGCCTTTCGGTTTAACCAATGCTCCAGCCGTATTTATGGATCTTATGAACCGTGTTTGCAAGCCTTACCTTGATAAATTCGTTATTGTTTTCATCGATGACATCTTGATCTATTCTAAAAGCGAGAAAGAACATGAGAAACATTTACGATTGATTCTTGAACTCTTAAGAAAAGAAAAACTCTACGCAAAATTTTCTAAGTGTGAGTTTTGGCTTAGAACCATACAATTCCTTGGACATGTTGTAGATAGTAATGGAATACATGTCGATCCCGCTAAAATCACCGCTGTTCAGAATTGGGAAGTGCCAAAGACTGCGAAGCATATTCGCCAATTTTTGGGACTTGCCGGTTACTACCGAAGATTTATTAAAGATTTTTCTCTTCTTTCAAAGCCTCTCACCAAGTTAACTCACAAAGGGAAGAAATTCGAGTGGTCCGAAGAACAAGAGTCTGCATTTAAGATTCTGAAAGAGAAGTTGACCACTGCTCCGATCTTATCTTTACCTGAAGGTTCTGACGATTTTTTTGTCTACTGCGATACCTTGAAACAAGGGTTCGGTTGTGTTCTAATGCAACGCAAGAAGGTTATCGCTTATGCCTCCCGACAATTAAAGAAACATGAAGTTAATTACACCACACACGATTTGGAGTTAGGTGTTGTGGTATTCGCTCTGAAGATGTGGCGACATTATCTATACGGTACTAAGTTTACGATATTCACCGACCATAAGAGTCTTCAGCATGTCTTTAATTAGAAACAGCTAAACATGAGACAGAGACGATGGCTCGAATTGTTAAATGATTATGATTGTGAACTAAAGTATCATCCGGGAAAGGCAAATGTAGTTGCCGATGCTCTAAGTCGAAAGGACGAAGTTAGGCGTGTTCGTGCCTTGAATCTTAAGATCAAATCGAATCTCATCTCTCGAATCTGCGAAGTTCAAGTTGAAGCTATCAAACCTACACTTATCGAAGGAGAAGGACCTATAAATTTCGAAAACCAACTGCAAGTTAAGTCCAATGGTACAAGATACTTTGGTAATCGAATTTGGGTTCCTCGTTATGGTAATCTCCGTGAACTAGTCTTGGATGAAGCACATAAGACTAGGTATTCTATTCATCCCGGTTCTAGTAAAATGTATCAGGATGAGAAAGAGTTCTACTGGTGGCCCAACATGAAAGGCGACATTGCTACTTATGTGAGTAAGTGTCTTATTTGTTCGAAAGTCAAAGCCGAGCACCAAAAGCCTTCTGGTCTTCTAACTCAACCCGATATTCCACAGTGGAAGTGGGATGGTATAGCTATGGACTTTATCACAAAATTGCCTAAGACTGCAAATGGCAATGATACGATTTGGGTCATAGTTGATCGTCTCACTAAGTCTGCACATTTCATACCAATCAAAGAGACTGACAGAATGGAAAAGTTAGCTCGACTCTATGTTAAAGAGATTGTTACTCGTCATGGTGTCCCTACTTCTATTATCTCGGATCGCGATAGTCGATTTACTTCCAATTTCTGGAAATCCTTGCAAGCGTCTCTTGCAACTCGACTCCACATGAGTACAGCTTATCATCCGCAAACGGACGGTCAAAGTGAACGAACTATCCAAACTTTGGAGGATATGCTACGAGCATGTGTTATCGATTTCGGTAAAGGGTGGGATAAACACCTACCTTTAGTCGAGTTTTCTTACAACAACAGCTATCACTCTAGTATTAAAGCTGCACCATTCGAAGCTTTATACGGTCGCAAATGTAGATCTCCGTTGTGTTGGGATGAACTCGAGGACAGACAATTAACTGGTCCTGAACTTATTCATGAAACTTCCGAAAAGATCGTGCAAATCAAGAAGCGTTTAGAAACCGCTCGTAGTCGACAAAAGAGTTATGCCGACCCTCACCGAAAACCGTTAGAATTCTAAGTGGGAGATAACGTTATGTTAAAAGTATCTCCTTGGAAAGGTGTTATCCGCTTCGGTAAACGAAGTAAACTCAGTCCGCGTTATGTTGGACCTTTCAAAGTTATTCAAAGAATCGGTCCCGTTGCGTATCGATTAGAACTTCCAGCTGAACTAAGTCAAGTACATGATGTGTTTCATGTCTCAAATCTGAAAAAGTGTCTCGCCGAAGATACTCTTGTTATTCCTTTGGATGATATCCGCATTGATGAGCAAATGCACTTTGTCGAAGAACCTATAGAGATTATGAAAGAAGAGGTCAAAGAGACTCGTAAGAGCAACATACCTATTGTTAAAGTCCGTTGGAATTCGCGTAGAGGCCCCGAATATACCTGGGAACGCAAAGAGCAAATGATACGAAAATACCCCCATCTCTTCCCAACTGTTGATGAAGCAGACGGGAACTCCACTTAAAACTTCGGGACGAAGTTTTCATTAACGGGGGAGGTACTATAACGACCCTCATTTTTCCATCTATATAATGCCCGAACAAAAGATTTAAGTATAATGAATAAACTCTAAGTACTAATAAAAGGTCGTTATATACATACGAAATTAACGAACGTTAAACGAATAATAAATTTTATTCAACAACGTACGCGTAAGAATTTTTATAAAAAAAAATTTATGTCATAACATGATTACATATAAAATACTTATATTAATTTTGTATTTAGTTAATATATTATACAATTAATAAATACAAGTATATATAAATGTAGTAACATATATAAAACTAATAAAATTATAAAGTAATAATTTAATTAAATAAAAACCACATTTAGTAATTATAATTTTATAAATACCGAATATATATTTATATTTATCAAAATTCGTATTTAATAATTAACTAAAAATAGAAATTTAGTTAGTTAATATTTTTAGAACTATGAAATATATATATATATATATATATATATATATATATATATATATATATATATATATATATATATATATATATTTTTAAAGTAGTATTTTTTTATATATAAACTAGATCTAGATCCACTTTTATTTATTTTATTCCTACTTTTAACTTTACTTTTATTTATTTATATTTTGAAATGGTGGCATGACTGGCTATAAATACTTTTAATTTTTTACAAGACACTAGTTATTTTTTTATATAAACTTTTGTATTTTTTTATTTTCTCTTTATCAAAAATTGTAACTATAAATACCATAGCCTAGTTCACAAATTTTGTACACCAAAAACTTGAAGAATTCTCTCTCAAACCTCTGCAAAAATTATTTTTGTAAGTTCTCTATATTATTTTTATAGTTTTTATTTAGTTTTTATCATATTTTTGTGCTAGTTTTATGTTAAATACCAAATAAATACGAAATTAATTATAATAAATAATGTAAATACATGATAATTAGTATTAAGTATCCTAATGACTAAAAAAATTTTTTTTATGAATTATACATTCGAATTTATATTTATTAAAAATCAAAAACTGATTTTTTTTTATATTCGGTATATATAGATAATGAAGAAATAAATAGTAAACAATTTTATATATTATGTTTTATAATTTTCTCTAGTCATAAGAGTAATTATAAAAATTTATGTTTGATTTATTTGTCATTTTAAATAATTAATTTTTATTTTCTTCTACTTTTGCTACAGTACCGGAAAATCTGTTTTAAAAATAAAAATAGAATTTAATGATATAACATGTTTATGACTACAATAATCAATGGAAATTACTTAGGAACTAATAAGAAAGTTATAAAAATTATTTTTAGAATTAATAATTATATATTTCTATTTAATTCCAAATTTAAACTAAAAACAATACAAAAGTTGAATTAAATAGTTAAACTATTAATATAAATGTAAAAATAATTTTTCTAAGCTTAATACACTATATTAGGCATACGAAAATTTTAGATGAATTAATTGAGTTGATATAATAATTATTACTTTATAAACTTTGATTTATCTTGAACCGAAAAAGAAATTAGAAATAAATACTTTTACACCATAACAAAAATTTATAAATTTTTCCTAAGTTTATTTTGGTCAGTAGAACCTAAGAAAAATATAAAATGTGTTGTTAAACTTGTTTATCTATTTATTTGTATTTTAGCTATAAAAAAAATTTAATATTTAATACATAAAACTTAATATTTATGTATAGAAAATTTTTATAATGTTTTATACATGTCACTTACTGTTATGAAATCAATAAAACACTTGTTAGCATTTTTAGATAATTATTGGTACTTATATTGACATAAAACTTAAAATTAAACTATACATATTTTAACATATAAGATATATATATATATATATATATATATATATATATATATATATATATATATATATATATATATATATATATATATATATATATATACATACATATTAACTTGATATTAATACATACCCATTCATAAAACACAATTTCTATGTATAACACTTGTTTACCTACTTAAATATATCCTACTTATTATTAGGATTTAAAAACCAAACAATCTTAATAACGATAATACAATCGAACTTAAGTAAATACTTATTGTATAAAGTATTTAAAGTGTTGTATTCCTATACGCACCTAAAAACGTATTGGAACGGTATATTAGATGGGTATAGATCTTGATCTTTCTCGAGTGGATGGACGCTCGAAAGTCTAGGCGGAGAGTTTGGATTACCGAGTTAAAGGATCCTATGGCTCAGAAACCTATGACCTGAAAAGGCCATTTTAAATTGAAAGTGTTAGATTGGAAGCTTGTCTAGTATGAAAAGCCTTTCCAAAACGATAAACCTTCTTTAAACTTACTATAAAAGAAAATACTTACACTTATCATAATACGAGCAAAACATCTAAACTATTCTCAACTTATTCTTAGGTTGACTTCTCTGTGCTTCGATCATCCATACTTTCTCTTTAAGGAATACTTTCACTCACCAAATTACTAAGGTGACTTTCATAGCCCCACTCTTATTGCTATAGCACTTTTTATACTTACTGGGGTGAGACACATGCTGCTTTTATACTTTAAACAACTTAGACACAAGTACGAACCTAAACTGTACTATGACTAGCTTATGCTACTAAGACCCCACAGTGATATTTTTTAATTGCTTTCAGGATAAGGCATTCTTAATTATTGGGGGTAGGCCTATCGGGAGTAACGTCCCCGATACATTTGACCGCGATGTCTTTGTATTACTTAATAATGATTTAAACATGGTGATAAGGTATTGTCAACTTATCATCGGGGCAACAAAACAAACGTTTAGTCTAAAATATCACGAATCAGTACTACTTTTGGATCTGTGTGATTTACTTTTATAACAAATCTTGTGCTCTAAGAATAAACGGTCAATCATATTTGTTAAACCTATGAATTTCACTCAACCTTTTTGGTTGACACTTTTAGCATGTTTGTCTCAGGTACTGAATGATCAGGACCTCTATATCTACTGCTTATGTGATGACTTACTTGGCTAGGATCAAGACTTATCGCATATTTACTTTTCTGCATTTGAACAATTTATAATTCTTGTAACGACATTATTAATCCTTCCGCTGCAAATTTGGTTTTATTCATATAGTATTTGTTCTCATTTTATAATATGTTGGTATGTATTATGATATTGAATCACATTTCGCCCAGGCCCTAACTGGGGTGTGATACTTAGTAAATGCAATAATTATACGAATACATATATAATTATACCTACTTGCATACACTTACACATATACCGCAATCATGCTAGCAAACACAATTAGCTTAACGTCTTAAATACCAAGCTAGTAACTTCCCATACCACAAGCTAGCATAGCAATCGCATATAAATATAACTCGAATAATATAATATGCTTACAACACAAACGACCATGGTTAACCAATCGTACAAGGGAACGCCGCTCGCGAAAACGCCATCGGTGTTCACAACATCCGTTAGGGTACTTAACACCTCGTACCACTAACCCCTAGGGTGGCACCTTAACACCTCGGCACTTCACCCCAAGTGGCATCTTAACACCTCGATGCTTCACTCATTATTTTACGGAGTGGTGTCTTAACACCTCGACACTACACTCCTAGGTGGCATCTTAACACCTCGATGCTTCACCCCGAGTGGCATCTTAATACCTCGATGCTTCACTCATCACGTGAAACGTGGTGTCTTAGCACCTCTACACTTCACATTTCATGCTACAACAAATAGATACATTATATACCTACGCATATAATTATTCCACTCATCTTACGCCTTCGGTGAAAGATAATCAAGTCCGAGAACCTTCAATGTAACGTACCTATTACATTATACATAATATCAATCACAAACTCAAGTTGGTCAACCCACTAAAACTCCATTCTAGGGTTATCTTGACCCATGGTGCAATTTTGACCCATTTGCAACCCTAACCCTAATATTTGGGTTAACATCCCTAAAACCCTAATCATTATCCAAGTTAGGTCCTAAGACACTTTCCAATACAAGGATTATGCATCAAACACATACATTTACCCACTTAGGTCCATCATGACCCATTTGACCATTTAAAGTCAATACACCCATTTCGGGTCACCCACTAACCCATTTAACACCCATTTACATATATATAAGTGTGCTAGTACTTTAACTAACCAATTTAGGCTCATAAACATAATTTGATACTTTGAAAACCCTAATTAGTCATCTTTGGGTCTACATGACCCAAATTCACCCAAAACCCCCAAATTACTAGCAAATGGGTTTTAATGTTCATCACTTACACAAACCCTAACTCTTATACAATTAAAATAAGGAAGTTAGGTTTAGGGCTTACCATAACTATCAAAATGTAGAAAAAGAGGAGATGAACAACTTTAATACCCGAGCTCTAACCCGAAATGAGCTTATTCTTCCTTAAATGGAGCTTTCTCACTCTTGAATCACTCTCTTTCACTAGAATTAATGGATGATGATAAAGTGGGTGAAAATGGAGTAATGGGGCTCACCAAAACTGATCCCAAGCCTTAAAGTCGGACCTTAAGTGGTTTTACCAAAATGCCCTCAAAATATCTTGATTAAAAATAAAGTGAGCTGTCAGCCCGTAATGGCGCGGCGTGCCAAATGCCCAGTTCAGCTTCTTTTGCCTTTTAATTAAATACAACCTAAACCCCACAACTTGAATAACTTATACACACATATGTACAATAAAATATTCGGGTCTTACAAATGATGTGTAATTAATATGTAGTATATATATATCTATATATAATATGATATGTATAAGTTATTATATCATTGTTATTGATATTTTTATTATCATAAATAATATTAATGTAACTAATATTATTTAGTATCACCATAAATATTATTATTATCATAGTTTTATGATTATTATTGTTATTACTCTTATTAATATTATTATTATTATTGGTATTTTTATTAAATTATCTAATTATTAATTATTAATTACTAGAATTAATGAAATTATTATCATTATTATTAATTTTATGATTATTATTTATAAACTTATTATTATTATTAATATTATTATTAACACAAGGATATATTTATTAATACATGTCGTATTTAGATACATATACATATACATATACTAAATACAGTACGTACATGTTCAATTACATGTATAGATATATATATATATATATATATATATATATATATATATATATATATATATATATATATATATATATATATATATATATATATATATATATATATAACTACAATAAAAAAATATATATAAATATTGATAAATACGTAATTATACTGAAGAAAGTCAAATTTAGTTTGCAATCCTTTTCAAACTTTATGTAAATTGATTTTCCTGTCTTCTGATCGTACCAATTAGAGATTCAAACACAAGAACACAGACAAAATCTGTTAACCATCGATTTCTCATTCTATTTTTTTTATATATTTCTGTACCCGATAAGAATAATTCTTATCGACTGAATTATTACATAATGCTTGATCAATTCGAGTTATAAATCATTCATTCCAACTTCTTTTCATTATCCACATAAATTATCAATGATATCTATCTTCATCCATCATCGAGCCACCAAGAAACACCACATCATCAACAACACCATGATCTTCAAATACCAACACACCTTCGATCAACAAAACCCACAATGCACCTACTCTTTAATTTCTGTTTCATTGCAAACCATCTATCCACTCACCATCACTACGAATACTAACCTGCTACAACTTGTCATTGGCCACCATAACACACCACTTGTAACCACCTTGCACCAACATTATCCTAGACCAATCGACTACCGGGAACAACCATGATCAACTACCATCTACGTCACCTATCATCATTTTTCTTCACCCTACCACCACTTATACAACCATCATCATCACACAGTCATCTTCAAGAACACCACCCTATCTCTTCTCTCTCTCCTAAACCATGTAAACCACCTTATTCATTTCTGTTTTTGCCATAACATCAAACACCCACGAAACTAAACTGCACCTGCTATACCCTTCTTATTTTTTCCTCTTCGTGAACCAGGCTCAAAAAGACTGCTAATCTTCTGTGAATGTACGAATCGAAATGGGACAATGTGAGAACATGGCATGATTTAAGATTCTGGCCAACTTGTTTATATTAATAGAAACAACATATGTGGTGACCCGTCCTAATCCATCCGGACGAAGTCCATATCGATTATAAATGATTCATAACAGCTGATTACATCACGAGGTACTTGACCTCTATATGATACATTTTTACAAACATTGCATTCGTTTTTGAAAAGACAATCTTTCATTACATTGAAAGCTGACGACATGCATACCATCTCATAATATATCCAACTATCATTGGCTTAATAATAATCTTGATGAACTCAACGACTCGAATGCAACGTCTTTTGAAATATGTCATGAATGACTCCAAGTAATATCTCTAAAATGAGCAAATGCACAGCGGAAGGTTTCTTCAATACCTGAGAATAAACATGCTTTAAAGTGTTAACCAAAAGGTTGGAGAGTTCATAGGTTTAGTTTCTATATAATAATCATAATATTTAATAAGCCACAAGATTTCATTTAATTAAATGCGCAGGATCATTACAACTGCAAAAATCATTCATACGATGAGTCGCCTGGTAACCGACCTTAACATAGAGCGCTTAAGATATCTGGCATCATACATTCCACTATTCAAATGTATGACAAGAACCCTTCGAAGTACTAAAGCATTTCCACTATTCGAAAATGGGGGTGGTTGGTGCCCGTAGATCTACCTTTAGGATTCGTGTCAATTGGTGTTTTTCACTAATTCTTAGGTTACCAAGCATAATAATAATAAGTACAGATATCCAGTATAACAAAACAATCGTAGAATGTAGTTTCATGAACTTGTGTTTATTTTGTAAAACATTTATAAAAGCAGCGCATGTATTCTCAGTCCCAAAAATATATATTGCAAAAACATTTAAAAAAGGAGCAAATGAAACTCACCTAATGTATTTTGTAGTAAAAATACATATGACTATTTTGAACAATGCAGGGTTGACCTCGGATTCACGAACCTATATCATTTGTATATTTATTAAAATATATAATGGAAGTCACATAGTTTCATTTATTAATATATATGTAATTGTAGTTATATAAAATTTATACAAAATTTCATTTAAAATATATTTACTTTACTTATATTTATTATATCTTATGTTATATTTGTTTATTTTGTATGTATTTACAATAACTAATATCTATACATTTAATTATATTACTATATATATATATATATATATATATATATATATATATATATATATATATATATATATATATATATGATTAGTATTAAATGTTAAATTCAATAGTTTATTGTATAAATATATTTATATAAAAATGTAATATGTCTGATATATAGTTATATGAAATATTATTATAATTAGTGTATATGTAATAAGCGTATTTTATGTACAAACTATTTATTTGTAAAAAAAATGATAGTTTTGGAAATAATGATTTACTAATATTAACAATAACAATTTTATTGATAATGATAACACTAATGCTAGTAATAATATTGTTAACCATAATACTTAGATTAAAAATAATAGTAATAATACTAAAAACTTCATAAATGATACTAATACCTATTTTAGCATTACTAATAATAAAAATTATATTACTTGTGATAATAATAATAATATCTAATAATAACAATACTAGTAACAAATATAATAATATTTAGTAATAATCATACTAATAATATTGAGTGTTAATTAATAATACTAGTACTTATAATACAACTAATAATGATAATAATCAATTTATTAATAATACTAATGATAATAATTATAACAATAATAATAATAACAATAATAATAATAATAATAATAATAATAATAATAATAATAATAATAATAATAATAATAATAATAATAATAATAAGAAAAGAAAAAAAATAGTATACTACCTTAGAAGACCCCTTCTAAAAAAAACGCAGCAAGTAGGGATTGAATCCAATACCTCCTGGATACCCGCTAACACCCTTTACCATCAATCCGTCTGTTCTTTTCTAAATTATTCCCATCCCATAAATTTATAAACCATATCTATTTATTCTATATTCATCTTCTCCTTCTCAAATTACTAATCGACCAGGGAGTTAATGAAATTCGTAATAACGAGTTGTAAATTGATTTAGGATAAAAAAAAAATATAGATACAATACAATTATTTAGTATTTAATTGAATTGAAAAAATATAAAAAGAAATCAACGACCTGCTGAGTTCACGAACATAAACAAAAAAAAAATTTGATTTTCAATTTTGATCACGTTATAGATAATACTTATAACTTGAAACCTGCTTTAAATCATGTTTAGAAACTTCATGGATCATTAATTTCAACAATAACATCAAAGCGATCACCAATTTCTCGATGAACAATTTCGTTGACTTTTAAAACTCAAACTTTGACCTCAAAATTACAACTCATTAGATGAAATTGGATTCTGAAATTTAACAGGAAGTTCGTTTAGATTAATCCTAACAACTCTGCATTCTTAAATTTTGGATATTGATTCGGTTTTGGGGTTTTTGATTTAAAGGTTTGAAACAGAGGTATCGCTAATAAAAAAAATATCGCCTTTCATTCAATCACAGCAACACATTTGATATATATACAGAAGGAATTGCTGATTGAAGGGTCGATGTTTGAAGTCTGGTATCACGAGCAAAATAGTTTGATAGAAACAGATAACAAACTGATTTTGATATATCATTTACGTGTATTTATTTATCTTTATAAATCATATTTGATGTTAATAATTTATAAATACATTAAATATAATATTATGTTAAAAATATTTTTAGATTAAATTACCTAGTTTTTAATTAATGGAATTCATAAATTTTATAATTAATATTAATAAGTAATATTCATAATAAAAATAATATCCATAATAATAATAGTAATGATAACAAAAATAATAATGATAAAAATTATACTTTTGATGATAATGTTTAAAAAAAATGTTAATTTTTAATAGTAAGCATTAAAAATGGTAATTTTAATAACTCTTATATTACCAAATCATAATGATAATAATATTAATACTAATAATAATGTTATTGTTAATATTAATAATGATAACAATAATAAAAATGTTGATATAACAAATCACACATATCAAATCTCATATCTATATTTATTAACTTAATAATATTAATATTACTGGTATTAATGTTAATAATGAAAATAGGAATAACAATTATACTTTAACTTGTAAGTAATTTCAATATGTTTATATTTTATTAAATATGAAATCTTTAACCACTATCTATTATATATAATAACATATCTTGATTATTTATTACAATATACATATACAATTAATTATACATAAAGATCATATATGTTTATATAGATTCATTTCAAATTTTACTTAATTATTATGTATCTTATTTTACATAAATAATTCTAATGTTTAAATTATATTTTAAATTTCAAATTATTATTTATATTTACATTTATCTATAAATACATATTTATTTACAAACAATTGTTCATGAATCGTCGAGCATAGTCAAAGGTCAATTGTATACATGAACACTGTTTAAAGTTTTTAAGATTCAGTTTATCAGACTTTGCTTATCGTGCCAAAATCATTAAAGATTAAGTTTAAAATTGGTGTAAAATTTACGGGTCGTCACAGTACCTACCCGTTAAAGAAATTTCGTCCCGAAATTTGAGTGAGGTGGTCATGGCTAATCATAAAAATGTTTTCATGATGAATTCTAGTTGATAAATAGGATTTTATCAATATTGAGTAATATAGATAAAATAATTTGATCATTCGAAGCGTATGAATGAAGCTATCACACAAGAGTGAAATGAGTAAAGGTAGATTTGTTTTTACTTTTGACGTAGTCAGGATTGAATTCCGGAATTCAAGAGATTTAAAAGGAAATCTTGAAAATCTATAAGATCTGATTCTTCGGGATTTATGGAAATTATGATCTCTTTAATTAAATGGATCTGTCCCGATTACTCTGTTTGATATTCTCATTATAAATTAAACTCTTCCGTTCCCTTATTCTCACCATTCCTATACTTTCTTTCTTAGTTCATACATTCAAAAGATTGTGAAAATGCTTAATCCCGTTCTAACCTTGATATTTTCCTAATTATTATTTCTGTCATTCTTCTTTTCAATCTTCCACCAGAAAAATCTGTTTACTTCTACTATTATCTTGAGGTGACACTATTCTTAATTCTACTGTGTCTTTATATTGCTATTCGTATTAATATCCCCAGTTTATAATTTCTGAGTTGTTATTGGGTTTTATATCTTCCCTTATATTTTGATGTCTCTGCTTTTGGTCCTTCTGTAATCATTGACATCCACAGTTAATACTCTCTCCAATTTACTGTAATTTATACTCCCATTTTTATTTCAGATCTTCATTCTTTTGTTTTCTCTTCCAGATTTTAGATCAAGCGAATGATGGTTCAGAATTCGTAGGTATAGAGTTTCGAATGATTATAATATTCTAAGCAGAAAGGAACGTGATAGCACGATTTAATTTTCAAATTTATCAACATCACAGAAGATAGAACCATCAAGAATACATTTTCTTGATATGTTCAGAAGTTAAGTAGAATGAAAGAGTTATGTAACATGGCACATGATGACGTTATGATCTGTGAATCATCATGCTCCAATAGAATTTCCAGCATGACTTACTGTAATATAATGACGTTGGCCAAGCGCCATTATATTATACTAACTCATGCTTCAATTCCCAACACTTCTCCACAATTCATTCATAATTTATACTTAGATTTTACAGAAGTTTCCAATATAATGAAATATAGAAAACACGAAGAGGTAGATAATTTCGGGCAAAAATATTTATGAAAATATCCTCAGAAATATCGAAGATATTTATGATGATATTTTGGAATTGCAAAGTTCGAAAGTTGATGAAGAAAAATTTTCGCAAAATTTTAACATGACTTCGGAGCAAGATATTCTCTAAAGATTTCATCGGATCCAGAATTACCTGAATTCTTTGAATATAGGGTTTGGCTCTTGTATTTGTCCTTGGTCTTCTTCATGATTTGCTCAATTCGTTTTTCAGTACCAAATTTTCTATCGAGCGTTCTCAACATTCCATTCTTTATTGTCAAACTTTTGACCATTTAGACCATCTACTATTTTGATGTTTCCTCTTCATTTAATGCTACCATATCTGAATCATCGGTATCAATCCAAGGTGGTTTCAGGAGAATTGTGTTTTTAGATGATTAAACGCTGATGGTAATATGGTGGAATATGAAAGGTTCCCCAGTAATAATAAAAGAATACGTATATATACCAAGATTATAATAAGGTTGTTTCAAATGAAGAGTTTGAAGTTGACTTGTTGGAGCTGTGACAAAATTGGCTAATTTGAAAAGGAATTTCAAAGTTATTTTCGGAAATAACAATGCCAAAGGAGCTAACACAGATATGTGTTAATCGTTTACTCAGGTTTAGAGTGTTTTCAGGTGCATAACTATGTGCATCAATATTTTTTCCCGTAGATGAAGTGCGGTTGATTCATCCTCTCGATTGAGGTGTTTCCAAGGATCATGCAAAGTTTGAACGCAGATTGTAATTATCAAGATACAAATGAGGTTTAGGATGAAATCAAGTGGCAAACTTGAAGAATTGTTTAGTTTCATATGTTATAATCAATATTTTAATTCATTTTTAATTGTCCAATGTTGATAGTCCAATAATCGGTTTATATATATATAATCTTAGAATTACCCCCACGACGTATTGTATACGTATTGTCTTTGCATCAACCTAGAGACGTATTGTATACGTATTGTCTTAGAATTAACTAAGACGTATTGTGTACGTATTGTCTTAGGATTTATCAAAACGTATTGTATACTTATTGTGTTAGGATGTACCAAGAATATTTCTATACATATATACCATTACAGAATTCGTGTACATGTCTCAGACTCGATCACAACTCAAAGTATATATATTATTGTAGAATCAACCTCAACCCTGTATAGCGAACTCTAGCATTACAGCATATAGAGTGTCTATGGTTATTCCAAATAATATATATATACATGCGTCGATATGATATGCCAAAACTTTGTATACGTGTCCTAATATTTAAAGTGCGTAAATAAATAACAGAAATTAAATGACGATAAATAAAATTGTGGAAATTTAAATTGCGATAATTAAATTGCGATAAATAAATTGCGATAAATAAAATGTAATCAGTTAGCTAGGAACAGTTAGCTAGGAACAGTTAGCGTGGATTCTTAACAAAATTCTTTATAATTAATTTGTTTGTTTCTAATAAATTTTATTTTGTCCAATGTTTTTTTCATCATGCCACTTGTTGGATTCTGATAAGTCAAAATCCAAATATGAAATTGAAATAAAATGGTTATTCTGTGATGAACGGATTCGTATATCTGTGGATGTAAGTAGGATAGTAAATGACCATTGAATCAGATTCGAAGAATGTACAGTGTAACTTATTAATGCGAAATCTTAAATATTCCTCGGGTATTACCTACCCGTTAAAATATTTTCATCATTAACAGTTTGTACGAAAGAATTTTTAATTACAATCTTTATGAAAATATACTTGCATATATATTTTCTTCAGATGTAATCATGGATCTAATGAGTTAATATGATATTAATCTCATTTGCTTTTCGGTTTGTGCTAGAATAAGTAATCTCTAAAACTATTAGGAACCACATATTCTTCGCAGAATATTAATGAAGTTATAGATCAATACTTCATCGTTAATTATTGTTGGTACACCTTGGTATCTATGGTGCGTATGATGTTGATGTTCGTGGTATAGATTATGGTGTCGAGATGTGTGATGCGGATGTTGTGGTTAGTGGTACTGGTGCTATTGGTACTGATGTTGATGGTATTGTTAGTGTCGGTGATGCTGCTGGTGCTTGTAAGTTTTGAACCATATTCTCCAAGTTTAGCACTCGAGCTCGAAGTTCTTTAACTTCTTCTACTAACCCTGGCTGGTTATCAGTGTGAGGTAGAGATCGGATATCTTCTCTAGTTCCGTTAATAGTAGTCTCAAGACGAAAAATTCTCGCAAAAAGGGTATAAACGGTGTTGCGAAAAGGTTCGCCGGTGAGCGGGTGGAGTACTCCAAGGTTAGTTGGTAGATTCGGTTCATGATATGGAGTACCTTCTTCCCTTCTCCATAAGGTGAGTATGTCGCGAACCCACCCCCATCTTCTCCAGTAATCACGGTAGTTGATTAGTTGGTGTGCTCCCGTCACACTGTCTTCGGAGTCAGAGGAACTTGGACGATTCGTAGAGGCCATCTTTCACGATCACAGAAAAATATTTTTGGTATGAAACATTTAGTGACAGCAATTGATAGTTGGATGGTATTCTCAATGCAAAATATGCATAGATATATATAGTACCCGGATTCCTTAAATTACAGAGAAATTTACGGGAGATATCAGGCAAAGTTTACCGTAATAGATACACTAAGATATGAATTAGTAGATACGCTAAGATATGGATTTTTCTGTACACCATCTATGCAATAATTGCAATAAGAAGTGTTGACACTGACAATGATAGGTGGATATTTTTCGACAAAGAATGATAAGGAAAACTTTTGACATGTGGACCAGGTTCAAGTCTAGACTCATTAATATAACTTAATAACTACTAGGTCGAAGTTCAGACTCACTAATGCATCCTAACAACTACTAGTTAGACACACTAATGCAAGACCTGGTTCGCTACGACCACCGCTCTGATACCAACTGTGGTGACCCATCCTAATCCATCCGGACGAAGTCCATATCGATTATAAACGATTCATAACAGTTGATTACATCACGAGGTACTTGACCTCTATATGATACATTTTTACAAACATTGCATTCGTTTTTGAAAAGACAATCTTTTATTACATCGAAAGTTGACGACATGTATACCATCTCATAATATATCCAACTATAATTGGCTTAATAATAATCTTGATGAATTCAACGACTCGAATGCAACGTCTTTTGAAATATGTCATGAATGACTCCAAGTAATATCTCTAAAATGAGCAAATGCACAGCGGAAGGTTTCTTTAATACCTGAGAATAAACATGCTTTAAAGTGTCAACCAAAAGGTTGGTGAGTTCATAGGTTTAGTTTCCATATAATAATCATAATATTTAATAAGCCACAAGATTTCATTTAATTAAATGCGCAAGATCATTACAACTACAAAAATCATTCATACGATGAGTCGCCTGGTAGCCGACCTTAACATACAGCGCTTAAGATATCTGGCCTCATACATTTCACTATTCAAATGTATGACAAGAACCCTTCGAAGTACTAAAGCATTTCCACTATTCGAAAATGGGGGTGGTTGGAGCCCGTAGATCTACCTTTAGGATTCGCGTCAATTAGTGTTTTTTACTAATTCTTAGGTTACCAAGCATAATAATAATAAGTACAGATATCCGGTATAACAAAACAATCGTAGAATGTAGTTTCATGAACTTGTGCTTATTTTGTAAAACATTTATAAAAGCAGCGCATGTATTCTCAGTCCCAAAAATATATATTGTAAAAACATTTAAAAAGGGAGCAAATGAAACTCACCTATTGTATTTTGTAGTAAAAATACATATGACTATTTTGAACAATGCAGGGTTGGCCTCGGATTCACGAACCTATATCATTTGTATATTTATTAAAATATATAATGGAAGTCACATAGTTTCATTTATTAATATATATGTAATTGTAGTTATATAAAATTTATACAAAATTTCATTTAAAATATATTTAATTTACTTATATTTATTATATCTTATGTTATATTTGTTTATTTTGTATGTATTTACAATAAATAATATCTATACATTTAATTATATTACTATATCTATATATATCTATAATTAGTATTAAATGTTAAGTTCAATAGTTTATTGTATGAAGATATTTATATAAAAATGTAATATGTCTAATATATGGTTATATGGAATATTATTATAATTAGTGTATATGTAATAAGCGTATTTTATGTACAAAATATTTATTTGTAAAAAAAATGATAGTTTTGGTAATAATGATTTACTAATATTAACAATAACAATTTTATTGATAATGATAACACTAATGCTAGTAATGATATTGTTAACAATAATACTTAGATTAATAATAATAGTAATAATACTAAAAATTTCATAAATGATAATAATACCTATTTTAGCATTACTAATAATAACAATTATATTACTTGTGATAATAATAATAATAATATCTAATAATAACAATACTAATAACAAATATAATAATATTTAGTAATAATCAGACTAATAATATTGAGTGTTAATTAATAATACTAGTACTTATAATACAACTAATAATGATAATAATCAATTTATTAATAATACTAATGATAATAATTATAACAATAATAATAATAACAATAATAATAATAATAATAATAATAATAATAATAATAATAATAATAATAATTATAATAATAATAATAATAATTATAATTATAATTATAATTATAATAATAATAATAATAATAATAATAATAATAATAATAATAATAATAATAATAATAATAATAATAATAATAATAATAATAATAATAATAATAATAATAATAATAATAATAATAATAATAATAATAATAATAATAATAAGAAAAAAAATAGTATACTACCTTAGAAGACCCCTTCTAAAAAAAAGCGCAGCAAGTAGGGATTAAACCCAAGACCTCCTGGATACCCGCTAACACCCTTTACCATCAATCCGTATGTTCTTTTCTGAATTATTCCTATCCCATAAATTTATAAACCGTATCTATTTATTCTATATTCATCTTCTCCTTCTCAAATTACTAATCGACTAGGGAGTTAATGAAATTCGTAATAACGAGTTGTAAATTAATTTAGGATAAAAAAATATAGATACAATACAATTATTTAGTGTTTAATTGAATTGGAAAAAAATAAAAAGAAATCAGCGACCTGCTGAGTTCATTAACATAAACAAAAAAAATATTTTGATTTTCAATTTAGATCACGTTATAGATAATACTTATAACATGAAACCTGCTTTAAATCATGTTTAAAAACTTCATGGATCGTTAATTTCAACAATAACATCAAAACGATCACCAATTTCTCGATGAACAATTTCATTGACTTTTAAAACTCAAACTTTGACCTCAAAATTACAACTCTTTAGATGAAATTGGATTCTAAAATTTAACAGGAAGTTCGTTTAGATTAATCCTAACAACTCTGCATTCTTAAATTTTGGATATTGATTCGGTTTTGGGGTTTTTGATTTAAAGGTTTGAAACAGAGGTATCGCTAATAAAAAAATATCGCCTTTCATTCAATCACAGTAACACGTTTGATATATATACAGAAGGAATTGCTGATTGTAGGGTCGATGTTTGAAGTCTGGTATCACGAGCAAAATAGTTTGACAGAAACAGATAACATTGATACATCATTTACGCGTATTTATTTATCTTTATAAATCATATTTGATGTTAATAATTTATAAATACATTAAATATAATATTATGTTAAAAATATTTTTAGATTAAATTACCTAGTTTTTAATCAATGGAATTCATAAATTTTATAATTAATATTAATAAGTAATATTCATAATAATAATAATATCCATAATAATAATAGTAATGATAACAAAAATAATAATGATAAAAATTATACTTTTGATGATAATGTTTAAAAAATGTTAATTTTTAATAGTAAGCATTAAAAATGGTAATTTTAATAACTCTTATATTACCAAACCATAATGATAATAATATTAATACTAATAATAATGTTATTGTTAATATTAATAATGATAACAATAATAAAAATGTTGATACAACAAATCACACATATCAAATCTCATATCTATATTTATTAACTTAATAATATTAATATTACTGGTATTAATGTTAATAATGAAAATAGGAATAACAATTATACTTTAACTTGTAAGTAATTTCAATATGTTTATATTTTATTAAATATGAAATCTTTAACCACTATCTATTATATATAATAACATATCTTGATTATTTATTACAATATACATATACAATTAATTATACATAAAGATCATATATGTTTATATAGATTCATTTCAAATTTTACTTAATTATTATGTATCTTATTTTACATAATTAATTCTAATGTTTAAATTATATTTTAAATTTCAAATTATTATTTATATTTACATTTATCTATAAATACATATTTATTTACAAACAATTGTTCGTGAAGCGTCGAGCATAGTCAAAGGTCAATTGTATACATGAACATAGTTTAAAGTTTTTAAGATTCAGTTTATCAGACTTAGCTTATCGTGCTGAAATCAATAAAGACTAAGTTTAAAATTGGTCGAAAATTTTCGGGTCGTCACAACATATGGCGTTTATTAACTAGTCTAGTGGAGCTAATTGGCTAACACAATCAATGCATATATCCACTTAAATGATTAAAGTAATGGAATATTAGGTGAAGGTTGGTACAAGAGATAGAGTTAAGTCGTTAAAATCAATTCAAATAAATGTATGATTGTTTGTAAACTGAAAATATTCGCACATCTTTTGGGCCAATGAATTTGTTTTGAGCCGTGGAATGTTTTGCTAACTGGACTGAGGTGGTTATTTGGGCCGAATACTTTATCTTTCTGGTGGGCCGAACGAATCAAATGATGAGTACATAAGCTAAGTGTCGTTTCCTTTTTCTGTTTCTCCTCTTGTTCCCAATCCGATTACTGCCAAACGAAATTAATAGTAATGATAAAAGGAATCCAAGATGAATATGATAGATAATGATAGGAATCACGATGGTAATGATTATGTTAATGGTTATGATATTTGATGAAGGATGATTAGGATCATGATAATAATAATCGTAATGTTTTGATGATGATTATGATTATGATTATGATTATGATTATGATTATGATGATCATGGTATATGGTAACAATTGACATGATGTAGTTTGATGACGATAGTTTAAGATTAATCATGGTGATGATAAACGTTAGATTATGAGGATGATTGAGTTTTTTTTTATAAAGAATGATGATGACATTTTAAAAAAGTGATAGGGATAGCAACCGTGGCTGCTGGGATCGAGCAAGTATACCTTTTAAAACCTAAACCCATCGTTCAATTTAAATTTGCCATGGTTAATGGACTACTAGAGTGGTGTGTTGTTGGGCCGTAGTCCTGGGCCATTAATTTGCTCAACGGGTTTGTTAATATAACGTTAATGATGATGATTAATTGTGTTTGCAAGAAAAAAAGGGAATTAATTGTATACGGGTTATATATAATTAATATCTGAATTAAATCAGAAAGCACGAAATAGATGGATGGTTTAGAGGTGTTTGCAAGTGACCTGGAGGTCGCGGGTTCGAATCCTGTCTAAGGCATTTTATTTTTAGGAAAGCATTGAAGGTAGTTTTTATTAATATTATTATTATTATTATTGATATTATTATTATCACATCATTATTATTATTAAAGATAAGAATTATTATTACCATTAACATTATTATCATTAGGAGCATAAGTATTATCATTATTATTATTATTATTATTATTATTATTATTATTATTATTATTATTATTATTATTATTATTATTATTGATATCATGATTTTTATTATTATTATTAACATAGTTTACATTAGTATCATTTATATAAGTATTATAAGCATTATTATTACTATCATAATTATTATTATTATTATTAGTAAAATCATTATTTTTATAGTTATTATTATTAGTATTCATTATCATTAACATTTTTATTAAAAATTATCATTTTTATTAAAGTTATCATCTTTATCATTTATATTAAGAGTATCATTTTTAACTCTATTATCATTATTATTATTTTTATCATTACTAATATTATCTTAGTATTATTATAATTTTAACAAACAATATATATATATATATATATATATATATATATATATATATATATATATATATATATATATATATATATATATATATATATATATATATATATAAAAATATATTTAAAACATATAACATAATAAAATGTATATTTTTATTTATTTTAAATATATAAAATGACTATATGAAACAAATAGGTTATTGATATAAAAATGATATAATTAATAAATTTATATATATAAATTTGTTCGATTACAATTATGTGAGTTAATAAATATATAAATGATATAGGTTCGTGAATCCGAGGCCAAGCCTGCATTGTTCAAAATCGTCATATGTATTTTTTACTACAAAATACAGTATTGTGAGTTTCATTACTCCCTTTTTAAATGCTTTTGCAATATATATTTTTGGGACTGAGAATACATGCGCTTTTATAAATGTTTGACGAAATAGACACAAGTAATTGAAACTACATTCTATGGTTGAATGATCGAAGCCGAATATGCCCCTTTTGCTTGGTAGCCTAAGAATTAGTAAACCGATCTACTAATTGACGCGAATCCTAAAGATAGATCTATTGGGCCTAACGAACCCCATCCGTTGTAGCGGATGCTTTAGTACTTCGATGTTTTTTTTATCATGTCCGAAGGATTTTCCGGAATGATAGGGGATATTCTTATATGCATCTTGTTAATGTCGGTTACCAGGTGTTCACCATATAAATGATTATTTTTGTCTCTATGTATGGGACGTATATTTATAAGAACTGGAAATGAAAATCTTGTGGTCTATTAAAATGATGGAAATGATCATTTATGTTAAACTAATGAACTCATCAACCTTTTGGTTGACACTTTAAAGCATGTTTATTCTCACGTACGAAAGAAATCTTCCGCTGTGCATTTACTCATTTTAAAGATATTACTTGGAGTCATTCATGGCATATTTCAAAAGATGTTGCATTCAAGTCGTTGAGTTCAGTAAAGATTGTGATTAAGTAAATGACAGATTAGATCATTTATAGATAGATGTTATGAAATGGTATGCATGCCTGTCAACTTTCGATGTAATGAAAGTATGTCTTTTAAAATGAATGCAATGTTTGTAAAAATGTATCATATAGAGGTCAAATACCTCGCGATGTAATCATATGTTATTGTATTCGTTCTTATGGATTAGGACGGGTCTTTACAGTTTGTTGATCAAGTGTAGACTGAACCCCTTGGACTATTTTATGCTTGATCAAGCTGCTAAAATAGGGGCCTTTGACTTCAATTGTTGGTTGTCGATAGGCTTTGATTTTACCCTTTGCTTATTCTAAGAGGAGAGTAGAAGTTTGAAGCTCCCCCTAAGCAGAAAACTAATTAGATTTTACTTGAATATCTGGACCAGTAGAGGGTTGACTAGCCTCAATAGGTTGTTGTTGTTGTTGTTGTTGTTCTGTTGTTGTGGAAGCTAGTTTAGTTGAATCAAATTTAGGAAAAATAAAGACATCTAGATACTTAAAAGATAGAAATTCTGAGAACCTTCTATTGCTGGTAATCGGTGAGTGAAATTATACACAAACTTGTGTAAATTAATAAATTATGCTGCTGTTAATATGAATACCTTGAGTTAGACTTTGACTACTTGATTCTATGATTATATTTGCATATGTGTAATCCTGTCACGTGGTAGTCTTGGCAGGAAAGAGGTCAACTAGGACAGATAGGTTAGGTTCACATGTTACTATTCGTGTAGTATAGTTTGAATGATGCACCCTCTGCGTCTGGATTACTATACGAGGGATCCAGTAACCGGAACCATCGGTAAACTCTAGCCTGATTAGCTAGTAGTTGCAAGTCTGTATAAGGATCCGGTACTCTTCAGGGTGTATGTGACTTTTATGTATTATACTTGTTAATAGTTAAATGATGTGGTACTTTGCACATGCTATCTATAGTTTCATTCATTTAGCATTATGCTAACTCTCCACCTCTTCCGTTTCAGGTTTTGGATCATGAATTAGATTGAAGGGAGATCGTATTGTAAGATGTGTTTGACAGAGCGAAACTATGATGTTTTCGTAATAATGAAACAACAATTTTTACATAACACCATTTTATAAACTGATAACCTAATTAAGTGTAATGATGATGTTTTAGATACGATTAAAGTTATGTTTATTTAATGATTAACTTCCGCTGTGATTTAAAAAAAATGGTTAGTGTTTCAAATTGGTATCTTGCATAGGTTTGGCAGCATGTACACGCAAGTGTCTTGTTCCCAAAGTTTGAGTAATGTCAAACATATTTGTGGGGATGGGGCCAAGTGAATGTAGGATGTATCTGTGTTAGTTAGAGTGTATTAACCAGTTATCCACTAAGCTTTTGTGTCGGTTGTTTTGCAGCAGAAGTATGGCTGACAGAGACACAAATTCTACTGGCCCTTCAAACCCCGGAACATTCAGAGCCCTGACTGAAGGGTATGATTAAAGATCAACAATATGATATCTGGGAATTAGAAAGCAAGTTAAAAGAAGCTCGGGATAGAGTAGCTGAGTTGGAATTGGTTCAGTCTACACTAAACTCAACTAAGAATGCAGATGTTCCACCCCCTGGTTTTCCAACACAAATTCCAGCAATGCCCAGTTCTAGTATGTGATACCCCCATTCGTGCTTTATCGATCGTGCTTGGTAAGCACTTCCTTACTTCCGTACAATTATTATTTTATTTAAAAGGGACTGACCGCTTGGGATAACAACTTAATATATATTTATAACGGTAAGGAGTACGCTCTGGACACCTGCCTTGTTTTCTTTAATGGAGATCACTTCCCTTGGTTTAAATGCTCCTAGATTACGTTTTTTGGGCTTCACTAGGAGCTTGGACACATGACCCTAGTAAAGAAAGAGCAAAAACTTCACAGCCATCGTATTAGTTTCCAAATCAGTACCAGATACCGCAACAGTACTTCATACCACCACAGTTTAATTACCAATATCCTAATTCGATGATGATGAATCAATACCAAATGCCAATGTTTCAGTAACCGTTTGTTGAGACTGTGTGATGGAATATTTTATTGATTATATCTCTAAATGTACTGTGATGTTTGTAGATAGAAAAACAACCTCTGATCTCAGTCGATCCCTCAAAGATATGGATGGCTTTCGATTCTCGGCAATCTCATTTGTACCTAGCTCGACATTGTATCTTCTTCGTACAAGTTTATCATGTATGTTATGTCATGTTGCTCCCTTATGTAAACTTTGTTGAAGCATGATTAGATATTATAATGACACGATTCATGTTCCTGAATTTAACGGTATAAAATTTGTGTTATTGCATGTATCATATTTTCAATTGTGTTACAATCTATTCGCTGTCACTTACTGTATGTAGCTAGAATTCAGGTGTGTTTATGCAACAGTATATGTTAAAAACTTGAATTGTCATTCAAGCGGATTGCCTTGATGTTCGTGCAACATGTGCATTATTATTTTCTTTCACAAACATACTTATGTCGATTTAGTATTTAAGGACCTATTGGCAGCAAATATATGTCTTTTGGTCTTTTGGTCTCATGGTTTTCTTATTTATCATGGTATCTAATAATAATCAATACATCAAAATAAATGTGTTCATCTGCAATAAACTACACCCGAATATATATGTCTGCTATTGTTATATATTTTATATGTTCAAAACGTATACTTACAGCTTCTATGTAACGTACGTGCTCATAATACTATTAATAATAAAGGTTTTCATCATTGTAACAGTATCATACAGCGAATCTGTACCAATACTAATGTTTCTGAATACTATTTTATAGAGCTGTTGTGCAATGTACGGACTCATAAATCTGTTACTGTCTTATATAAGTGGATGACAATGACATCATTAAGAAGACTTAAGAAAGCCTTAAAATGAAAAATGGACATGTTGCATTGTTCAATTCTAAAAATAATTATGATGTCATTTTCATGTATTAACTCAATTTTCTAAAATTAATTAAACTAGTTTTTTGGCAACGATACATTTCACCAACGTCGCTTGGCCGACGGTGGCCTCCAACGCCGGCTTAAAACGCCAGTTAAGGCCGAGACGTAGTAAATGATGGTGACATCCCCGTGTCGTATTTTAATGGACAGTGAAAATGGGAGCGACTCCCAGGACTGTAAGTAGGTGAAATGTACACGTTAAATTATCAATAGAAATTTGGGAGAATTTAGAGAGAAGGGGAAATATACTATAAAGAGTAATTTAGAAAATAACTAGTTTACGAATCCTCGCTTCACGTCGGGGGTTCGTTTTTCAATGTATTTTATTGCGTTAGTTGTAAAATTATTTCGTGGCTAACGTTGATGTTGTTGAAGCGCAATTCGAGTCGAAATAAAAGGTATAATCCGTGAAAGATTTAAATGTTATTTTAAATTAATAATATATGTGCATCTCCGAATTTTGTTATGGAATTGTCGACTTTTAAAAATTCAACGGAAAATCAACGTGTATGAAAAGTACCTCAAATATTTAGCGTTTTTTAAAAAGCGTCTGTTTTGCGTATAGTTAGTGACATTGTGTTCCTAAAATTATTTCGAGTTTAACGATGGTTCCAAAAAATTTAACTCTTTGCAAGCGAAAAGATATGACCCGTTGAAAATTTGGGTGGAGTTTATTTAAGATTTTTTATGAAAATAGGTATTTGACACTTTACCCCCCCTGTTTGGGGGGTCGATTTTAATTTTTGAAAAAAGTGTGGGGTTTTTTTTTTAAAACAAAAAAAGGTGAAAAGGGGAAAAGTGAAAGGACAAAAATGCCCCTGGTACTAATACTTGTTAACTGTTAAATGATGTGGTACTTTGCACATACTATCTTTAGTTTCATTCATTTAGCGTTATGCTAACTCTTCAGCTCTTCCATTTCAGGTTTTGGATCATGAATTAGATTGAAGGGAGATCGTATTGGAAGATGTGTTTGACAGAGCGAAACTATGATGTCTTTTGTAATAATGAAACAACAATTTTTACATAACACCATTTTATAAACTAATAACTTAATTAAGTGTAATGATGATGTTTTAGATATGATTAATGTTATGTTTATTTAATGATTAACTTCCGCTGTGATTTAAAAAGAAAATGGTTAGTGTTTCAAGTTGGTATCAGTGCATAGGTTTGGCAGCATGTACACGCAAGTGTCTTGTTTCCAAAGTTTGAGTAATGTCAAACATCTTTATGGGGATGGGGCTAAGTGAATGTAGGATGTATCGGTGTTAGTTCGAGTGTACTAACCAGTTATCCACTAAGGTTTTGTGTCAGTTGTTTTGTAACAGAAGTATGACTGACAAAGACACAAATTCTACTGGCCCTTCAAACCCCGGAACATTCAGAGCCTTGACTGAAGGGTATGATTAAAGATCAACAAGATGATATCTGAGAATTAGAAAGCAAGTTGAAAGAAGCTCGGGATAGAGTAGCTGAGTTGGAATTGGTTTAGTCTACATGAGACTCAACTGATAATGCAGATGTTCCACCCCCTGGTTTTCCAACACAAATTCCGGCAATGCCCAGTTCTAGTATGTGATATCTCCTATTCGTGCTTTATCACCGTGCTTGGTAAGCACTCCCTTGCTTTCGGACAATTATTATTTTATTTAAAAAGGGACTGACTGCTCGGGATAACAACTTAATATATATATTTATAACGGTAAGGAGTAAGCTCTGGACACCTGCCTTGTTTTCTTTAATGAAGATCACTTCTGTTGGTTCAAATGCTCCTAGATTACGTTTTTGGGGCTTCACTAGGAGCTTGGACACATGACCCCAGTAAAGAAAGGGCAAACACTTCACAGCCATCGTATTAGTTTCCAAATTAGTACCAGATACCGCAACAGTACTTCATGCTGAAGAGACCCGTCCTAATCCATCTGAACGAAGTCCATATCGATTATAAACGATTCACAATAGTTGATTACATCGTGAGGTACTTGACCTCTATATGATACATTTTACAAACATTGCATTCGTTTTTAAAAGACAAACTTTCATTACATCGAAATTTGATAGGCATGCATACCATTTCATAATATATCCAACGATAATTGACTTAATAATAATCTTGATGAACTCGATGACTCGAATGCAATGTCTTTTGAAACATGTCATGAATGACTCCAAGTAATATTTCTAAAATGAGCAAATGCACAGCGGAAGATTTCTTTCGTACCTGAGAATAAACATGCTTTAAAGTGTTAACCAAAAGGTTGGTGAGTTCATTAGTTTAACATAAATAATCATTTCCATCATTTTAATAGACCACAAGATTTTCATTTCCAGTTCTCATAAATATACGTCCCATACATAGAGACAAAAATAATCATTCATATGGTAAACACCTGGTAACCGACATTAACAAGATGCATATAAGAATATCCCCTATCATTCCGGGAAATCCTTCGGACATGATAAAACAACATCGAAGTACTAAAGCATCCGCTACAATGGATGGGGTTCGTTAGGCCCAATAGATCTATCTTTAGGATTCGCGTCAATTAGTAGATCGGTTTACTAATTCTTAGGTTACCAAGCAAAAAGGAGCATATTCGGCTTCGATCATTCAACCATATAATGTAGTTTCGATTACTTGTGTCTATTTAGTAAAACATTTATAAAAATTGCGCATGTATTCTCAGCCCAAAAATATAAAGGGTAAAAAGGCAAATGAAACTCACATAATGTATTTTGTAGTAAAAATACATATGACTATATTGAACAATGCAGAGTTGGCCTCGGATTCACGAACCTATATCAGTTGCATATATATTAACACATATCCCATTTAATCAACTTAGTTCACTTATATTTTATAATTTATTAAAATTAGTATCTTTAAATATAATTATACTTATAATAAATATATGATATATAATTTAATTAAAGTTTTAACAATATAAAATGGTGATATACTAGTTAAGAACATATTAGTATGTAATATTAGTTGTCTTGTAATATATATTTTTTTTATTTATATATATAGATAACATTTTGTTAAAAATAGTAATTATCATAATACTAAAAATAATAATAGTATGATAATAAAATGATAATACTTTTAATAATAATGATAATACTAATAATAAAAGGATAAAAATGTTATATGTTAATAATGATAATAATAATAATAAAAGTGATAAAAAATAATAGTAATAATAATAATAATGTTAGTAATGATAATAAAAATAATAATACTTATAATGATAATAAAAATAGTAATTTTACTAAAAATACTTTTGTTAATAATAGTAACTTCAAAAATGATAATTTTAGAGATAATACTAATAACAATATTAAAAATAATAATAGTAATAATAATCCTAATGCTCATTTTAATGATAATAATAATAATAATAATAATAATATCAATAATAATAATAATAATAATAATAATAATAATAATAATAATAATAATAATAATAATACTAATCATCTCATAATAATAATCATAATAATAATAATAATAATAATAATAATAATAATAATAATAATAATAATAATAATAATAATAATAATAATAATAATAATAATAATAATAATAATAATAATAATAATAATAATAATAATAATAATCAATATGATAATAAATGAAAGGGACTACCTTTAAAGCTTTTCAAGAAAAAAAATCTACCATGAACGGGACTCGAACCCAAGATCTCTTGCTCACCCACTACCCCTCTAAACCATTCTGCCATACTTGCTTTTCTTATCAAATCTGTCCCCCAAATATACATAACCCGTTTTGAATGTTTTCTTTTCTTCTTCAATTAATTCGGCCCAATAGGAAATCCTAAGCTGGATCGTGGCCCAACAGACATAATATACGGCCCAACAACAATTTAGTCCACTAATACAATTTAAAACCCAATAGCAAGATCAGTTAATGGTCCAAGTAAATTAATAAAAAAAATTGCTGTAACTATCGACCTCTTTCTGGTTCATCTTATCATCATCGATATCTATCCCCAAATTTCCTTATTATGATCATACAACTAAAATCATAATCATGAAATCATAAAACCAAAATCACCAAATCATAAATTATCATCTCAGTGTTCTAAACATACCATCATCATAGCTTATACGCTCATCATCACCTTATATCCTATTAATCTTTCCTTTGATCACCAAGAACCCGTCATCATTCGACAAATAATGAACCATCGTCATTATTAATTTATCCACTTCTTTAATTCATTGGATCCACTAATATCCCATTAGCCTAAGTCAAAAAGGGGTTCGGTTTCTATATATAAAAAAAATGAGAAACAGTCGAAATTCAGCAGCCTTCTTCAACAACTCCCACTAATTAATCTAAAAGAAACTCGGTTGTTGAATGAACAAAGAGACATTGGAATCGAGCTGTTAAAAAAATCATGACATCTCATCATCTTCCACTAAACCTACATCATCATATATAAAAAGAAAAGAAACGCGTCACATGGATGACCCAATTTGGGTCGGCTGCCTTCTTTTTTTTTTATATGCAAGTGTCGACCATCAACCCTCTCAAATAAAAAAATATACGGCTCAAAGAAATCACAAGTGCTGGGTTCGTTTTCTTTAATCACAAGTGGGATTGCTTGTGGGGTAATTATAAAATATATTATCTCAAGTTGGTTCCATCTTGTGGAGTAAAGCAGTCAACCGAGCAATGTGGTGGGGTTTCGGATCATCAATTGATTATTCACCAATCACTATCTCTTTTATATATATTCCCACTTTTTATCACCTCATCACTCTTATATTTTCATGATTTTAGGAAGGTAAGAACGTACGCGTATAACAGTAGTAGTAGACTCAAACAAGTTTTTGATGTCACCAACGGAAGTAATAGTAGGTTGGCTGGGTTGTTTACTTCGTCGGATATCACCAACAAACAACAATAAAAACATCACGTTTGTTGTCGAGCTGTTCCAAAGCAGATACAGTATCATAAACATCGATCAAATGATGAATGAAAGGTGGTTTCAAGGTTAAAAAGAATTAGAGATGTACGTATAGCAGAAAAAAAAATAGCAGAATTAATGGGTTTCGTTTTGATAGTGATGATGGTTAATGGTGAAGGTAGTGGCGATTAAGGTAGAGGAAGGTGGCGGTTTCAAGTGCTGATTTGGTTTGCTTGTAGAAAAGAGGTTACATGTTCTCAGTTTCTTCTCTTTTCTATTTTAATTTCAGTTGTTGTAATGGTTTGTGATTTTTGCATTTACAAATTATTATTTAAATGTTTAGAGATATAAATACAGCTAATGTGGCTCAAATATCGTTTGTTTGATAATTTGATTTGCTCGACATGTAAATATTCGATAGTACAGAAATATATTAAAAGAGATAAAGTATGAATCGATGGTTACAGAAATTTTGGATTATCCTTATGTTTGATCACTAACTAGTACGATCAATGTTGATATGAAACTAATTGGGGACAAGAACAAAATCGTATACTGTTGGATTGAGATGCAAAACAACTCTTGATTCTGTAATCGTACGAATGATCTTATATATTGAAAATAAAGAATTATAATTCAATAAAATTTTAATAATATTAATAATATAATTAATATTAATATTATTAATATTATCAAATAATACTTGGAATGATATTAATAATATTATTAATGATAAATGTAATAAATTGTATTAGTTCCTAATAATTATAATATTAATGATAATAATAATAATCTATATTAATAATAATATTAGTTAATGATAATGGTAATAATATCTAATAACAATAATAAATATATTAATATTTATGATATATAAAAAAATAATACTATTGGTGAATGTAATAATAATAAATAATCATAAATATAATCAAAGTTATAATAATAATGATATTAATAATCATAATTCTTATTATTATTAGTAATGCTAATAATAATACTAATAATACTGATATTATTAAAATGATAATGATAATAATAACAATATAACATCTTATACATCTTGAATTTCATATCTATATATATTATATATTAATAATACAAATAATAATATTACTATCAATATTAACAATAAGAGTAAAAATAATAATGTTGATATAATTCTGTATTTAAAATTGTATTTATACTTAATATATTACTTTTACACATGTCATTTTTAATATATATATATATATATATATATATATATAATAACTTTTTCTGAATATTTAATATTTATTCATTATATATATACTTTCACATATTGATATACACACAATAGTTCGTGAATCGTCGGAAGTAGTCAAAGGGTGTTTGAATATATGAACACAGTTCTAAAATTTTCGAGACTTAATATTACAGACTTTGCTTATCGTGTCGGAATTATATAAAGATTAAGTTTAAATTTGGTCGAAAATTTCCGGGTCGTCACAGTACCTACCCGTTAAAGAAATTTCATCCCGAAATTTGAGTGAGGTGGTCATGGCTAACAATAAAAATGTTTTCATGATGAATATGAGTTGATAAATAGAGTTTTATCATCATTGAGTAATGTGGATAAAACAATTCGATTATTCGAAAAGTACGAATGAAGCTATCACAAAAGATTGAAATAGGAAATGTAAAGATTCGTCTTAACTTTTTGGCAGGGTTAGGGTTGAATTTAGGTAATAAGGTGCATCTTAACTTTTGATGTTGTCTTGGTTGAATTCCGGAATTCAAGGGATTTAAAGAAAATCGTCGAAATCTAAAAGATTTGATTCTTCGGCGAATAAGGAAATTAAGATCTCTATAATTAAATATGGTGATCTACTTCGATTACTCTGTCCGATATTTCCATTATAAATTAAACTCTTCTGTTCCATTATTCTCACCATTCTTATACTTTCTTTCTTAGTTTATACATCCAAAAGATTGTGAAAATGCTTAATCCAATTCTAATCCTTGATATTTTCCTAATTAACATTTTTGTCATCCTTCTTTTAAATCTTTCACCAGAAAAATCTGTTTATTTTTACTATTACCTTGGGGTGATACTATTCTTAATTATACCGTGTCCTTATATTGCTATTCGTATTAATATCCACGGTTTGTAATCTCCGTGTTGTAATTGGGCTTTATATTTTCTCTTATATTTTGGAGCTCTTTGCCTTTTTATTCTCTTCTCGACCTCTAGTGAAGCGGGTAACGGTCCAAAATTCATAAATATGTAACTTCGAATGAATTTTATGTTCTAAACAAGAAAGAACGTGATCGCACGATTTGATCTATCAAATTACCAGAATCACTGAGAATAGAACTATCAAGAATATACTTTCTTGATATGTTCAGAAGTTAAGCAGAATGAAAAAGTTATGTAACATGGCACATGATGATGTTATGATCTGTGAATCATCACGTCCCATTAGAAACTCAGCATGACTTACTGTAATATAATCACGTTGATCAAGTATCATTATATTATACTAACTCATGCATCAGTTCCCAACACTACTTCAAATTCATTCATATTTTAAACTCAAAGGTTTTAGAATTTAGAAACTAAAATAGTTTCTTTTATGATGTAACACAGATAGCATGAAGAAATAACTAATTTTGGATAAGAAGAGTTATGAAAATATCCTCAGAAATATCGAAGATATTTATGATGATATTTTCAGAATTTCTAAGATCGAAGGTTGATGAAGAAAGATTTTTCACAAGATTTAATATGAGTATAGAGCAAGGTTTTCTCCAAAGATTTCATTGGGTACAGAATTATCTGAATTCTTTGAATATAGGGTTTGGCCCTTGTATTTGTGCTTGGCCTCCTTCGTAGTTAGCTCAATCCGTTTTTCAGTTCCAACTTTTCTGAGCTTTTCTAACATGCTATTCTTTATTGTCAAACTTCTGGCTGTTAAGATCGTTTACAGTTTTTACTGCTTCATTCAACTTTTTCAGCATTCCGAGTATTGATTCATAGACTGGGTGCTTTTCAAAATTTCAGAATGGAAGGTCATAATTCTAAGAGATAAAGGTTATATGTATACCTATAACTATTGTTGTAGAATTGTTGCGAGATTCAAAATACTAATTGCTGATTCCTGGTAATTGGTATGGCAATACTCGTTACAAGATGCAGACGAATATATGATAAGGTTTTAATGAACAAATATAATGGTTCTTCGAAGAGACTTAAGCCAATGAGTAATGAAGTTGCTGGTAAGTTTACTGTTAATGTGGCAGAATATAAAAGGTTCTCCGGTAACGATAATGAAAGGAGAACGTATAAATATCAAAGTTATAATAAGACTTATTCGAATGAAGGTCAATGTTGACTTGCTGGAGCTGTGACAAAATTGGCTACTTTGAAAAAGAATTGCAATGTTATCTTCGATAATAGCATTGCCAAAGAAGCTAGCACATGTATGTGTTAAACGTTTGTTCAGTTTCAGAGAGTTATCAGGTGCATAACTATATGCATAAATCTTTCCTTTCGTAGATGAAGTGCGGTTGGTTCATCCTCTCGATTGAGGTGTTTTCAAGAAATCATGAAAAGTTTGAACGCAGATTGTAATCGTCAAGATACAAATGAGGTTTAAGATGAAATCAAGTGGAAAACTTGTAGAATTGTTTAGTTTCATATGTTATAATCAATATTTTAACTCATTTTAATTGTCCAATGTTATTAGTCCACAGTTAACAGTCCAATAATTCATATAAAGTTTAATATATAATATTCGAATTAATTACTACGTATCGTGACCCGTGTACATGTCTCAGACTCGATCACAACTCAAAGTATATATATTATTTGAGAATCAACCTCAACCCTGTATAGCGAACTCGATCATTACAGCATATAGAGTGTCTATGGTTATTCCAAATAATATATATAGATGCGTCGATATGATATGTCAAAACCTTGTATACGTGTCCCGATATTTAAATGCATAAATAACAGTATTTAAATGACGATAAATAAAGTGCGTAAAATAAATAACAGAAATTAAATGACTATAAATAAAATTTCGAGAATTACAATTGCGATAAATAAATTGCGATAATTAAAATGTAATACGGAATTAACAGTTAGCTATGAACAGTTAGCTAGGATTTCATTAGCGTGGATTCTTAACCAAATTTCTCATAGTTAATTTGTTTGTTTCTAATAAATTTTATTTTTTCCAACGTTTTCTTCATTATGCCACTTGTTGGATTCTGATAGATCAAAATCCAAATATGAAATTGAATGGAAATGGTTATTCTGCGGTGAATGGATACGTATATCTGTGAATGTAAGTAGGATAGTAAATGACCGTTGAATCAGATTCGAAGAATGTACAGTGTAACTTATTAATGTGAAATCTTAAATATTCCTCGGGTATTACCTACCCGTTAAAATATTTTCATCATTAACAGTTTGTACAAAAGAATTTTTAATTACAATCTTTATGAAAACATATATACATATATATTTTCTTCAGATGTAATCATGGATTTAATGAGTTAATATGATATTAAACTCATTTGATTTACCGTTAGAATAAGAATATATAATCTCTAAAATATTATAGATTACATAATCACCATGAAGAATGAAGATAATTGATGTAGAACGATGATTATACTCGAGGTACAGAATGAGATGTTGAGGCATATATTGTTGATGATACTGGTGCTGTTATTGATGGTACTGTTGGTGCCGATGATGTTGCTGAAGCTGATAAATTTTGCACCATATTTTCTAAATTGATCACTCGAGCGTGAAGTTCGTTGACTTCTTCTATTATTCCAGGATGACTTCTTCTATTAGAGGTGTTTGCAAGTGACCTGGAGGTCGCGGGTTCGAATCCTGTCTAAGGCATTTTATTTTTAGGAAAGCATTGAAGGTAGTTTTTATTAATATTATTATTATTATTATTATTGATATTATTATTATCACATCATTATTATTATTAAAGATAAGAATTATTATTACCATTAACATTATTATCATTAGGAGCATAAGTATTATCATTATTATTATTATTATTATTATTATTATTATTATTATTATTATTATTATTATTATTATTATTATTATTATTATTATTATTATTATTGATATCATGATTTTTATTATTATTATTAACATAGTTTACATTAGTATCATTTATATAAGTATTATAAGCATTATTATTACTATCATAATTATTATTATTATTATTATTATTATTAGTAAAATCATTATTTTTATAGTTATTATTATTAGTATTCATTATCATTAACATTTTTATTAAAAATTATCATTTTTATTAAAGTTATCATCTTTATCATTTATATTAAGAGTATCATTTTTAACTCTATTATCATTATTATTATTTTTATCATTACTAATATTATCTTAGTATTATTATAATTTTAACAAACAATATATATATATATATATATATATATATATATATATATATATATATATATATATATACAAAAATATATTTAAAACATATAACATAATAAAATGTATATTTTTATTTATTTTAAATATATAAAATGACTATATGAAACAAATAGGTTATTGATATAAAAATGATATAATTAATAAATTTATATATATAAATTTGTTCGATTACAATTATGTGAGTTAATAAATATATAAATGATATAGGTTCGTGAATCCGAGGCCAAGCCTGCATTGTTCAAAATCGTCATATGTATTTTTTACTACAAAATACAGTATTGTAAGTTTCATTACTCCCTTTTTAAATGCTTTTACAATATATATTTTTGGGACTGAGAATACATGCGCTTTTATAAATGTTTGACGAAATAGACACAAGTAATTGAAACTACATTCTATGGTTGAATGATCGAAGCCGAATATGCCCCTTTTGCTTGGTAGCCTAAGAATTAGTAAACCGATCTACTAATTGACGCGAATCCTAAAGATAGATCTATTGGGCCTAACGAACCCCATCCGTTGTAGCGGATGCTTTAGTACTTCGATGTTTTTTTTATCATGTCCGAAGGATTTTCCGGAATGATAGGGGATATTCTTATATGCATCTTGTTAATGTCGGTTACCAGGTGTTCACCATATAAATGATTATTTTTGTCTCTATGTATGGGACGTATATTTATGAGAACTGGAAATGAAAATCTTGTGGTCTATTAAAATGATGGAAATGATCATTTATGTTAAACTAATGAACTCATCAACCTTTTGGTTGACACTTTAAAGCATGTTTATTCTCACGTACGAAAGAAATCTTTCGCTGTGCATTTACTCATTTTAAAGATATTACTTGGAGTCATTCATGGCATATTTCAAAAGATGTTGCATTCAAGTCGTTGAGTTCAGTAAAGATTATGATTAAGTAAATGACAGATTAGATCATTTATAGATAGATGTTATGAAATGGTATGCATGCCTGTCAACTTTCGATGTAATGAAAGTTTGTCTTTTAAAATGAATGCAATGTTTGTAAAAATATATCATATAGAGGTCAAATACCTCGCGATGTAATCATATGTTATTGTATTCGTTCTTATGGATTAGGACGGGTCTTTACAGTTTGTTGATCAAGTGTAGACTGAACCCCTTGGACTATTTTATGCTTGATCAAGCTGCTAAAATAGGAGCCTTTGACTTCAATGGTTGGTTGTCGATAGGCTTTGATTTTACCCTTTGCTTATTCTAAGAGGAGAGTAGAAGTTTGAAGCTCCCCCTAAGCAGAAAACTAATTAGATTTTACTTGAATATCTGGACCAGTAGAGGGTTGACTAGCCTCAATAGGTTGTTGTTGTTGTTGTTGTTCTGTTGTTGTGGAAGCTAGTTTAGTTGAATCAAATTTAGGAAAAATAAAGACATCTAGACACTTAAAAGATAGAAATTCTGAGAACCTTCTATTGCTGGTAATCGGTGAGTGAAATTATACACAAACTTGGGTAAATTAATAAATTACGCTGCTGTTAATATGAATACCTTGAGTTAGACTTTGACTACTTGATTCTATGATTATATTTGCATATGTGTAATCCCGTCACGTGGTAGTCTTGGCAGGAAAGAGGTCAACTAGGACAGATAGGTTAGGTTCACATGTTACTATTCGTGTAGTATAGTTTGAATGATGCACCCTCTGCGTCCGGATTACTATACGAGGGATCCAGTAACCAGAACCATCGGTAAACTCTAGCCTGATTAGCTAGTAGTTGCAAGTCTGTATAAGGATCCGGTACTCTTCAGGGTGTATGTGACTTTTATGTATTATACTTGTTAACAGTTAAATGATGTGGTACTTTGCACATGCTATCTATAGTTTCATTCATTTAGCATTATGCTAACTCTCCACCTCTTCCGTTTCAGGTTTTAGATCATGAATTAGATTGAAGGGAGATCGTATTGTAAGATGTGTTTGACAGAGCGAAACTATGATGTTTTCGTAATAATGAAACAATAATTTTTACATAACACCATTTTATAAACTGATAACCTAATTAAGTGTAATGATGATGTTTTAGATACGATTAATGTTATGTTTATTTAATGATTAACTTCCGCTGTGATTTAAAAAAAATGGTTAGTGTTTCAAATTGGTATCTTGCATAGGTTTGGCAGCATGTACACGCAAGTGTCTTGTTCCCAAAGTTTGAGTAATGTCAAACATATTTGTGGGGATGGGGCCAAGTGAATGTAGGATGTATATGTGTTAGTTAGAGTGTATTAACCAGTTATCCACTAAGCTTTTGTGTCGGTTGTTTTGCAGCAGAAGTATGGCTGACAGAGACACAAATTCTACTGGCCCTTCAAACCCCGGAACATTCAGAGCCCTGACTGAAGGGTATGATTAAAGATCAACAATATGATATCTGGGAATTAGAAAGCAAGTTAAAAGAAGCTCGGGATAGAGTAGCTGAGTTGGAATTGGTTCAGTCTACACTAAACTCAACTAAGAATGCAGATGTTCCACCCCCTGGTTTTCCAACACAAATTCCAGCAATGCCCAGTTCTAGTATGTGATACCCCCATTCGTGCTTTATCGATCGTGCTTGGTAGGCACTTCCTTACTTCCGGACAATTATTATTTTATTTAAAAGGGACTGACCGCTTGGGATAACAACTTAATATATATTTATAACGGTAAGGAGTACGCTCTGGACACCTGCCTTGTTTTCTTTAATGGAGATCACTTCCCTTGGTTTAAATGCTCCTAGATTACGTTTTTTGGGCTTCACTAGGAGCTTGGACACATGACCCTAGTAAAGAAAGAGCAAACACTTCACAGCCATCGTATTAGTTTCCAAATCAGTACCAGATACCGCAACAGTACTTCATGCCACCACAGTTTAATTACCAATATCCTAATTCGATGATGATGAATCAATACCAAATGCCAATGTTTCAGTAACCGTTTGTTGAGACTGTGTGATGGAATATTTTATTGATTATATCTCTAAATGTACTGTGATGTTTGTAGATAGAAAAACAACCTCTGATCTCAGTCGATCCCTCAAAGATATGGATGGCTTTCGATTCTCGGCAATCTCATTTGTACCTAGCTCGACATTGTATCTTCTTCGTACAAGTTTATCATGTATGTTATGTCATGTTGCTCCCTTATGTAAACTTTGTTGAAGCATGATTAGATATTATAATGACACGATTCATGTTCCTGAATTTAACGGTATAAAATTTGTGTTATTGCATGTATCATATTTTCAATTGTGTTACAATCTATTCGCTGTCACTTACTGTATGTAGCTAGAATTCAGGTGTGTTTATGCAACAGTATATGTTAAAAACTTGAATTGTCATTCAAGCGGATTGCCTTGATGTTCGTGCAACATGTGCATTATTATTTTCTTTCACAAACATACTTGTGTCAATTTAGTATTTAAGGACCTATTGGCAGCAAATATATGTCTTTTGGTCTCATGGTTTTCTTATTTATCATGGTATCTAATAATAATCAATACATCAAAATAAATGTGTTCATCTGCAATAAACTACACCCGAATATATATGTCTGCTATTGTTATATATTTTATATGTTCAAAACGTATACTTACAGCTTCTATGTAACGTGCGTGCTCATAATACTATTAATAATAAAGGTTTTCATCATTGTAACAGTATCATACAGCGAATCTGTACCAATACTAATGTTTCCGAATACTATTTTATAGAGCTGTTGTGCAATGTACGGACTCATAAATCTGTTACTGTCTTATATAAGTGGATGACAATGACATCATTAAGAAGACTTAAGAAAGCCTTAAAATGAAAAATGGACATGTTGCATTGTTCAATTCTAAAAATAATTATGATGTCATTTTCATGTATTAACTCAATTTTCTAAAATTAATTAAACTAGTTTTTTGGCAACGATACATTTCACCAACGTCGCTTGGCCGACGGTGGCCTCCAACGCCGGCTTAAAACGCCAGTTAAGGCCGAGACGTAGTAAATGATGGTGACATCCCCGTGTCGTATTTTAATGGACAGTGAAAATGGGAGCGACTCCCAGGACTGTAAGTAGGTGAAATGTACACGTTAAATTATCAATAGAAATTTGGGAGAATTTAGAGAGAAGGGGAAATATACTATAAAGAGTAATTTAGAAAATAACTAGTTTACGAATCCTCGCTTCGCGTCGGGGGTTCGTTTTTCAATGTATTTTATTGCGTTAGTTGTAAAATTATTTCGTGGCTAACGTTGATGTTGTTGAAGCGCAATTCGAGTCGAAATAAAAGGTATAATCCGTGAAAGATTTAAATGTTATTTTAAATTAATAATATATGTGCATCTCCGAATTTTGTTATGGAATTGTCGACTTTTAAAAATTCAACGGAAAATCAACGTGTATGAAAAGTACCTCAAATATTTAGCGTTTTTTAAAAAGCGTCTGTTTTGCGTATAGTTAGTGACATTGTGTTCCTAAAATTATTTCGAGTTTAACGATGGTTCCAAAAAATTTAACTCTTTGCAAGCGAAAAGATATGACCCGTTGAAAATTTGGGTGGAGTTTATTTAAGATTTTTTATGAAAATAGGTATTTGACACTTTACCCCCCCTATTTGGGGGGTCGATTTTAATTTTTGAAAAAAGTGTGGGGTTTTTTTTTTAAAACAAAAAAAGGTGAAAAGGGGAAAAGTGAAAGGACAAAAATGCCCCTGGTACTAATACTTGTTAACTGTTAAATGATGTGGTACTTTGCACATACTATCTTTAGTTTCATTCATTTAGCGTTATGCTAACTCTTCAGCTCTTCCATTTCAGGTTTTGGATCATGAATTAGATTGAAGGGAGATCGTATTGGAAGATGTGTTTGACAGAGCGAAACTATGATGTCTTTTGTAATAATGAAACAACAATTTTTACATAACACCATTTTATAAACTAATAACTTAATTAAGTGTAATGATGATGTTTTAGATATGATTAATGTTATGTTTATTTAATGATTAACTTCCGCTGTGATTTAAAAAGAAAATGGTTAGTGTTTCAAGTTGGTATCAGTGCATAGGTTTGGCAGCATGTACACGCAAGTGTCTTGTTTCCAAAGTTTGAGTAATGTCAAACATCTTTGTGGGGATGGGGCTAAGTGAATGTAGGATGTATCGGTGTTAGTTCGAGTGTACTAACCAGTTATCCACTAAGGTTTTGTGTCAGTTGTTTTGTAACAGAAGTATGACTGACAAAGACACAAATTCTACTGGCCCTTCAAACCCCGGAACATTCAGAGCCTTGACTGAAGGGTATGATTAAAGATCAACAAGATGATATCCGAGAATTAGAAAGCAAGTTGAAAGAAGCTCGGGATAGAGTAGCTGAGTTGGAATTGGTTTAGTCTACATGAAACTCAACTGATAATGCAGATGTTCCACCCCCTGGTTTTCCAACACAAATTCCGGCAATGCCCAGTTCTAGTATGTGATATCTCCTATTCGTGCTTTATCATCGTGCTTGGTAAGCACTCCCTTGCTTTCGGACAATTATTATTTTATTTAAAAAGGGACTGACTGCTCGGGATAACAACTTAATATATATTTATAACGGTAAGGAGTACGCTCTGGACACCTGCCTTGTTTTCTTTAATGAAGATCACTTCCGTTGGTTCAAATGCTCCTAGATTACGTTTTTGGGGCTTCACTAAGAGCTTGGACACATGACCCCAGTAAAGAAAGGGCAAACACTTCACAGCCATCGTATTAGTTTCCAAATTAGTACCAGATACCGCAACAGTACTTCATGTTGAAGAGACCCGTCCTAATCCATCTGAACGAAGTCCATATCGATTATAAACGATTCACAATAGTTGATTACATCGCGAGGTACTTGACCTCTATATGATACATTTTACAAACATTGCATTCGTTTTTAAAAGACAAACTTTCATTACATCGAAAGTTGATAGGCATGCATACCATTTCATAATATATCCAACGATAATTGACTTAATAATAATCTTGATGAACTCGATGACTCGAATGCAATGTCTTTTGAAACATGTCATGAATGACTCCAAGTAATATTTCTAAAATGAGAAAATGCACAGCGGAAGATTTCTTTCGTACCTGAGAATAAACATGCTTTAAAGTGTTAACCAAAAGGTTGGTGAGTTCATTAGTTTAACATAAATAATCATTTCCATCATTTTAATAGACCACAAGATTTTCATTTCCAGTTCTCATAAATATACGTCCCATACATAGAGACAAAAATAATCATTCATATGGTGAACACCTGGTAACCGACATTAACAAGATGCATATAAGAATATCCCCTATCATGCCGGGAAATCCTTCGGACATGATAAAATAACATCGAAGTACTAAAGCATCCGCTACAACGGATGGGGTTCGTTAGGCCCAATAGATCTATCTTTAGGATTCGCGTCAATTAGTAGATCGGTTTACTAATTCTTAGGTTACCAAGCAAAAAGGAGCATATTCGGCTTCGATCATTCAACCATATAATGTAGTTTCGATTACTTGTGTCTATTTCGTAAAACATTTATAAAAATTGCGCATGTATTCTCAGCCCAAAAATATAAAGGGTAAAAAGGCAAATGAAACTCACATAATGTATTTTGTAGTAAAAATACATATGACTATATTGAACAATGCAGAGTTGGCCTCGGATTCACGAACCTATATCAGTTGCATATATATTAACACATATCCCATTTAATCAACTTAGTTCACTTATATTTTATAATTTATTAAAATTAGTATCTTTAAATATAATTATACTTATAATAAATATATGATATATAATTTAATTAAAGTTTTAACAATATAAAATGGTGATATAGTAGTTAAGAACATATTAGTATGTAATATTAGTTGTCTTGTAATGTATATTTTTTTTATTTATATATATAGATAACATTTTGTTAAAAATAGTAATTATCATAATACTAAAAATAATAATAGTATGATAATAAAATGATAATACTTTTAATAATAATGATAATACTAATAATAAAAGGATAAAAATGTTATATGTTAATAATGATAATAATAATAATAAAAGTGATAAAAAATAATAGTAATAATAATAATAATGTTAGTAATGATAATAAAAATAATAATACTTATAATGATAATAAAAATAGTAATTTTACTAAAAATACTTTTGTTAATAATAGTAACTTCAAAAATGATAATTTTAGAGATAATACTAATAACAATATTAATAATAATAATAGTAATAATAATCCTAATGCTCATTTTAATGATAATAATAATAATAATAATAATAATAATAATAATAATAATAATAATAATAATAATAATAATAATACTAATCATCTCATAATTATAATCATAATAATAATAATAATAATAATAATAATAATAATAATAATAATAATAATAATAATAATAATAATAATAATAATAATAATAATAATAATAATAATAATAATAATAATAATAATAAGCAATATGATAATAAATGAAAGGGACTACCTTTAAAGCTTTTCAAGAAAAAAAATCTACCATGAACGGGACTCGAACCCAAGATCTCTTGCTCACCCACTACCCCTCTAAACCATTCTGCCATACTTGCTTTTCTTATCAAATCTGTCCCCCAAATATACATAACCCGTTTTGAATGTTTTCTTTTCTTCTTCAATTAATTCGGCCCAATAGGAAATCCTAAGCTGGATCGTGGCCCAACAGACATAATATACGGCCCAACAACAATTTAGTCCACTAATACAATTTAAAACCCAATAGCAAGATCAGTTAATGGTCCAAGTAAATTAATAAAAAAAATTGCTGTAACAATCGACCTCTTTCTGGTTCATCTTATCATCATCGATATCTATCCCCAAATTTCCTTATTATGATCATACAACTAAAATCATAATCATGAAATCATAAAACCAAAATCACCAAATCATAAATTATCATCTCAGTGTTCTAAACATACCATCATCATAGCTTATACGCTCATCATCACCTTATATCCTATTAATCTTTCCTTTGATCACCAAGAACCCGTCATCATTCGACAAATAATGAACCATCGTCATTATTAATTTATCCACTTCTTTAATTCATTGGATCCACTAATATCCCATTAGCCTAAGTCAAAAAGGGGTTCGGTTTCTATATATATAAAAAATGAGAAACAGTCGAAATTCAGCAGCCTTCTTCAACAACTCCCACTAATTAATCTAAAAGAAACTCGGTTGTTGAATGAACAAAGAGACATTGGAATCGAGCTGTTAAAAAAATCATGACATCTCATCATCTTCCACTAAACCTACATCATCATATATAAAAAGAAAAGAAACGCGTCACATGGATGACCCAATTTGGGTCGGCTGCCTTCTTTTTTTTTATATGCAAGTGTCGACCATCAACCCTCTCAAATAAAAAAATATACGGCTCAAAGAAATCACAAGTGCTGGGTTCGTTTTCTTTAATCACAAGTGGGATTGCTTGTGGGGTAATTATAAAATATATTATCTCAAGTTGGTTCCATCTTGTGGAGTAAAGCAGTCAACCGAGCAATGTGGTGGGGTTTCGGATCATCAATTGATTATTCACCAATCACTATCTCTTTTATATATATTCCCACTTTTTATCACCTCATCACTCTTATATTTTCATGATTTTAGGAAGGTAAGAACGTACGCGTATAACAGTAGTAGTAGACTCAAACAAGTTTTTGATGTCACCAACGGAAGTAATAGTAGGTTGGCTGGGTTGTTTACTTCGTCGGATATCACCAACAAACAACAATAAAAACATCACGTTTGTTGTCGAGCTGTTCCAAAGCAGATACAGTATCATAAACATCGATCAAATGATGAATGAAAGGTGGTTTCAAGGTTAAAAAGAATTAGAGACGTACGTATAGCAGAAAAAAAAATAGCAGAATTAATGGGTTTCGTTTTGATAGTGATGATGGTTAATGGTGAAGGTAGTGGCGATTAAGGTGGAGGAAGGTGGCGGTTTCAAGTGCTGATTTGGTTTGCTTGTAGAAAAGAGGTTACATGTTCTCAGTTTCTTCTCTTTTCTATTTTAATTTCAGTTGTTGTAATGGTTTGTGATTTTTGCATTTACAAATTATTATTTAAATGTTTAGAGATATAAATACAGCTAATGTGGCTCAAATATCGTTTGTTTGATAATTTGATTTGCTCGACATGTAAATATTCGATAGTACAGAAATATATTAAAAGAGATAAAGTATGAATCGATGGTTACAGAAATTTTGGATTATCCTTATGTTTGATCACTAACTAGTACGATCAATGTTGATATGAAACTAATTGGGGACAAGAACAAAATCGTATACTGTTGGATTGAGATGCAAAACAACTCTTGATTCTGTAATCGTACGAATGATCTTATATATTGAAAATAAAGAATTATAATTCAATAAAATTTTAATAATATTAATAATATAATTAATATTAATATTATTAATATTATCAAATAATACTTGGAATGATATTAATAATATTATTAATGATAAATGTAATAAATTGTATTAGTTCCTAATAATTATAATATTAATGATAATAATAATAATCTATATTAATAATAATATTAGTTAATGATAATGGTAATAATATCTAATAACAATAATAAATATATTAATATTTATGATATATAAAAAAATAATACTATTGGTGAATGTAATAATAATAAATAATCATAAATATAATCAAAGTTATAATAATAATGATATTAATAATCATAATTCTTATTATTATTAGTAATGCTAATAATAATACTAATAATACTGATATTATTAAAATGATAATGATAATAATAACAATATAACATCTTATACATCTTGAATTTCATATCTATATATATTATATATTAATAATACAAATAATAATATTACTATCAATATTAACAATAAGAGTAAAAATAATAATGTTGATATAATTCTGTATTTAAAATTGTATTTATACTTAATATATTACTTTTACACATGTCATTTTTAATATATATATATATATATATATATATATATATATATATATATATATATATATATATATATATATATATATATATATATATATATATATATATATATATAATAACTTTTTCTGAATATTTAATATTTATTCATTATATATATACTTTCACATATTAATATACACACAATAGTTCGTGAATCGTCGGAAGTAGTCAAAGGGTGTTTGAATATATGAACACGGTTCTAAAATTTTCGAGACTTAATATTACAGACTTTGCTTATCGTGTCGGAATTATATAAAGATTAAGTTTAAATTTGGTCGAAAATTTCCGGGTCGTCACAGTACCTACCCGTTAAAGAAATTTCATCCCGAAATTTGAGTGAGGTGGTCATGGCTAACAATAAAAATGTTTTCATGACGAATATGAGTTGATAAATAGAGTTTTATCATCATTGAGTAATGTGGATAAAACAATTCGATTATTCGAAAAGTACGAATGAAGCTATCACAAAAGATTGAAATAGGAAATGTAAAGATTCGTCTTAACTTTTTGGCAGGGTTAGGGTTGAATTTAGGTAATAAGGTGCGTCTTAACTTTTGATGTTGTCTTGGTTGAATTCCAGAATTCAAGGGATTTAAAGAAAATCGTCGAAATCTAAAAGATTTGATTCTTCGGCGAATAAGGAAATTAAGATCTCTATAATTAAATATGGTGATCTACTTTGATTACTCTGTCCGATATTTCCATTATAAATTAAACTCTTCCGTTCCATTATTCTCACCATTCTTATACTTTCTTTCTTAGTTTATACATCCAAAAGATTGTGAAAATGCTTAATCCAATTCTAATCCTTGATATTTTCCTAATTAACATTTTTGTCATCCTTCTTTTAAATCTTTCACCAGAAAAATCTGTTTATTTTTACTATTACTTTGGGGTGATACTATTCTTAATTATACCGTGTCCTTATATTGCTATTCGTATTAATATCCACGGTTTGTAATCTCCGTGTTGTAATTGGGCTTTATATTTTCTCTTATATTTTGAAGCTCTTTGCCTTTTTATTCTCTTCTCGACCTCTAGTGAAGTGGGTAACGGTCCAAAATTCATAAATATGTAACTTCGAATGAATTTTATGTTCTAAACAAGAAAGAACGTGATCGCACGATTTGATCTATCAAATTACCAGAATCGCTGAGAATAGAACTATCAAGAATATACTTTCTTGATATGTTCAGAAGTTAAGCAGAATGAAAGAGTTATGTAACATGGCACATGATGATGTTATGATCTGTGAATCATCACGTCCCATTAGAAACTCAGCATGAGTTACTGTAATATAATCACGTTGATCAAGTGTCATTATATTATACTAACTCATGCATCAGTTCCCAACACTACTTCAAATTCATTCATATTTTAAACTCAAAGGTTTTAGAATTTAGAAACTAAAATAGTTTCTTTTATGATGTAACACAGATAGCATGAAGAAATAACTAATTTTGGATAAGAAGAGTTATGAAAATATCCTCAGAAATATCGAAGATATTTATGATGATATTTTCAGAATTTCTAAGATCGAAGGTTGATGAAGAAAGATTTTTCACAAGATTTAATATGAGTATAGAGCAAGGTTTTCTCCAAAGATTTCATTGGGTACAGAATTATCTGAATTCTTTGAATATAGGGTTTGGCCCTTGTATTTGTCCTTGGCCTCCTTCGTAGTTAGCTCAATCCGTTTTTCAGTTCCAACTTTTCTGAGCTTTTCTAACATGCTATTCTTTATTGTCAAACTTCTGGCTGTTAAGATCGTTTACAGTTTTTACTGCTTCATTCAACTTTTCCAGCATTCCGAGTATTGATTCGTAGACTGGGTGCTTTTCAAAATTTCAGAATGGAAGGTCATAATTCTAAGAGATAAAGGTTATATGTATACCTATAACTATTGTTGTAGAATTGTTGCGAGATTCAAAATACTAATTGCTGATTCCTGGTAATTGGTATGGCAATACTCGTTACAAGATGCAGACGAATATATGATAAGGTTTTAATGAACAAATATAATGGTTCTTCGAAGAGACTTAAGCCAATGAGTAATGAAGTTGCTGGTAAGTTTACTGTTAATGTGGCGGAATATAAAAGGTTCTCCGGTAACGATAACGAAAGGAAAACGTATAAATATCAAAGTTATAATAAGACTTATTCGAATGAAGGTCAATGTTGACTTGCTGGAGCTGTGACAAAATTGGCTACTTTGAAAAAGAATTGCAATGTTATCTTCGATAATAGCATTGCCAAAGAAGCTAGCACATGTATGTGTTAAACGTTTGTTCAGTTTCAGAGAGTTATTAGGTGCATAACTATATGCATAAATCTTTCCTTTCGTAGATGAAGTGCGGTTGGTTCATCCTCTCGATTGAGGTGTTTTCAAGAAATCATGAAAAGTTTGAACGCAGATTGTAATCGTCAAGATACAAATGAGGTTTAAGATGAAATCAAGTGGAAAACTTGTAGAATTGTTTAGTTTCATATGTTATAATCAATATTTTAACTCATTTTAATTGTCCAATGTTATTAGTCCACAGTTAACAGTCCAATAATTCATATAAAGTTTAATATATAATATTCGAATTAATTACTACGTATCGTGACCCGTGTACATGTCTCAGACTCGATCACAACTCAAAGTATATATATTATTTGAGAATCAACCTCAACCCTGTATAGCGAACTCGATCATTACAGCATATAGAGTGTCTATGGTTATTCCAAATAATATATATAGATGCGTCGATATGATATGTCAAAACCTTGTATACGTGTCCCGATATTTAAATGTGTAAATAACAGTATTTAAATGACGATAAATAAAGTGCGTAAAATAAATAACAGAAATTAAATGACTATAAATAAAATTTCGAGAATTACAATTGCGATAAAATAAATTGCGATAATTAAATTGCGATAAATAAATTGCGATAATTAAAATGTAATATGGAATTAACAGTTAGCTAGGAACAGTTAGCTAGGATTTCATTAGCGTGGATTCTTAACCAAATTTCTCATAGTTAATTTGTTTGTTTCTAATAAATTTTATTTTGTCCAACGTTTTCTTCATTATGCCACTTGTTGGATTCTGATAGATCAAAATCCAAATATGAAATTGAATGGAAATGGTTATTCTGCGGTGAATGGATACGTATATCTGTGAATGTAAGTAGGATAGTAAATGACCGTTGAATCAGATTCGAAGAATGTACAGTGTAACTTATTAATGTGAAATCTTAAATATTCCTCGGGTATTACCTACCCGTTAAAATATTTTCATCATTAACAGTTTGTACAAAAGAATTTTTAATTACAATCTTTATGAAAACATATATACATATATATTTTCTTCAGATGTAATCATGGATTTAATGAGTTAATATGATATTAAACTCATTTGATTTACCGTTAGAATAAGAATATATAATCTCTAAAATATTATAGATTACATAATCACAATGAAGAACGAAGATAATTGATGTAGAATGATGATTATACTCGAGGTACAGAATGAGATGTTGAGGCATAGATTGTTGATGATACTGGTGCTGTTATTGATGGTACAGTTGGTGCCGATGATGTTGCTGAAGCTGATAAATTTTGCACCATATTTTCTAAATTGATCACTCGAGTGTGAAGTTCGTTGACTTCTTCTATTATTCCGGGATGACTTCTTCTATTAGAGGTGTTTGCAAGTGACCTGGAGGTCGCGGGTTCGAATCCTGTCTAAGGCATTTTATTTTTAGGAAAGCATTGAAGGTAGTTTTTATTAATATTATTATTATTATTATTATTATTATCACATCATTATTATTATTAAAGATAAGAATTATTATTACCATTAACATTATTATCATTAGGAGCATAAGTATTATCATTATCATTATTATTATTATTATTATTATTATTATTATTATTATTATTATTATTATTATTATTATTATTATTATTATTATTATTATTATTATTATTGATATCATGATTTTTATTATTATTATTAACATAGTTTACATTAGTATCATTTATATAAGTATTATAAGCATTATTATTACTATCATAATTATTATTATTATTATTAGTAAAATCTTTATTTTTATAGTTATTATTATTAGTATTCATTATCATTAACATTTTTATTAAAAATTATCATTTTTATTAAAGTTATCATCTTTATCATTTATATTAAGAGTATCATTTTTAACTCTATTATCATTATTATTATTTTTATCATTACTAATATTATCTTAGTATTATTATAATTTTAACAAACAATATATATATATATATATATATATATATATATATATATATATATATATATATATATATATATATATATATATATATATATATATATATATAAATATATTTAAAACATATAACATAATAAAATGTATATTTTTATTTATTTTAAATATATAAAATGACTATATGAAACAAATAGGTTATTGATATAAAAATGATATAATTAATAAATTTATATATATAAATTTGTTCGATTACAATTATGTGAGTTAATAAATATATAAATGATATAGGTTCGTGAATCCGAGGCCAAGCCTGCATTGTTCAAAATCGTCATATGTATTTTTTACTACAAAATACAGTATTGTAAGTTTCATTACTACCTTTTTAAATGCTTTTGCAATATATATTTTTGGGACTGAGAATACATGCGCTTTTATAAATGTTTGACGAAATAGACACAAGTAATTGAAACTACATTCTATGGTTGAATGATCGAAGCCGAATATGCCCCTTTTGCTTGGTAGCCTAAGAATTAGTAAACCGATCTACTAATTGACGCGAATCCTAAAGATAGATCTATTGGGCCTAACGAACCCCATCCGTTGTAGCGGATGCTTTAGTACTTCGATGTTTTTTTTATCATGTCCGAAGGATTTTCTGGAATGATAGGGGATATTCTTATATGCATCTTGTTAATGTCGGTTACCAGGTGTTCACCATATAAATGATTATTTTTGTCTCTATGTATGGGACGTATATTTATGAGAACTGGAAATGAAAATCTTGTGGTCTATTAAAATGATGGAAATGATCATTTATGTTAAACTAATGAACTCATCAACCTTTTGGTTGACACTTTAAAGCATGTTTATTCTCACGTACGAAAGAAATCTTCCGCTGTGCATTTACTCATTTTAAAGATATTACTTGGAGTCATTCATGGCATATTTCAAAAGATGTTGCATTCAAGTCGTTGAGTTCAGTAAAGATTATGATTAAGTAAATGACAGATTAGATCATTTATAGATAGATGTTATGAAATGGTATGCATGCCTGTCAACTTTCGATGTAATGAAAGTTTGTCTTTTAAAATGAATGCAATGTTTGTAAAAATGTATCATATAGAGGTCAAATACCTCGCGATGTAATCATATGTTATTGTATTCGTTCTTATGGATTAGGACGGGTCTTTACAGTTTGTTGATCAAGTGTAGACTGAACCCCTTGGACTATTTTATGCTTGATCAAGCTGCTAAAATAGGGGCCTTTGACTTCAATGGTTGGTTGTCGATAGGCTTTGATTTTACCCTTTGCTTATTCTAAGAGGAGAGTAGAAGTTTGAAGCTCCCCCTAAGCAGAAAACTAATTAGATTTTACTTGAATATCTGGACCAGTAGAGGGTTGACTAGCCTCAATAGGTTGTTTTTGTTGTTGTTGTTCTGTTGTTGTGGAAGCTAGTTTAGTTGAATCAAATTTAGGAAAAATAAAGACATCTAGACACTTAAAAGATAGAAATTCTGAGAACCTTCTATTGCTGGTAATCGGTGAGTGAAATTATACACAAACTTGTGTAAATTAATAAATTACGCTGTTGTTAATATGAATACCTTGAGTTAGACTTTGACTACTTGATTCTATGATTATATTTGCATATGTGTAATCCCGTCACGTGGAAGTCTTGGCAGGAAAGAGGTCAACTAGGACAGATAGGTTAGGTTCACATGTTACTATTCGTGTAGTATAGTTTGAATGATGCACCCTCTGCGTCCGGATTACTATACGAGGGATCCAGTAACCAGAACCATCGGTAAACTCTAGCCTAATTAGCTAGTAGTTGCAAGTCTGTATAAGGATCCGTTACTCTTCAGGGTGTATGTGACTTTTATGTATTATACTTGTTAACAGTTAAATGATGTGGTACTTTGCACATGCTATCTATAGTTTCATTCATTTAGCATTATGCTAACTCTCCACCTCTTCCGTTTCAGGTTTTAGATCATGAATTAGATTGAAGGGAGATCGTATTGTAAGATGTGTTTGACAGAGCGAAACTATGATGTTTTCGTAATAATGAAACAACAATTTTTACATAACACCATTTTATAAACTGATAACCTAATTAAGTGTAATGATGATGTTTTAGATACGATTAATGTTATGTTTATTTAATGATTAACTTCCGCTGTGATTTAAAAAAAATGGTTAGTGTTTCAAATTGGTATCTTGCATAGGTTTGGCAGCATGTACACGCAAGTGTCTTGTTCCCAAAGTTTGAGTAATGTCAAACATATTTGTGGGGATGGGGCCAAGTGAATGTAGGATGTATCTGTGTTAGTTAGAGTGTATTAACCAGTTATCCACTAAGCTTTTGTGTCGGTTGTTTTGCAGCAGAAGTATGGCTGACAGAGACACAAATTCTACTGGCCCTTCAAACCCCGGAACATTCAGAGCCCTGACTGAAGGGTATGATTAAAGATCAACAATATGATATCTGGGAATTAGAAAGCAAGTTAAAAGAAGCTCGGGATAGAGTAGCTGAGTTGGAATTGGTTCAGTCTACACTAAACTCAACTAAGAATGCAGATGTTCCACCCCCTGGTTTTCCAACACAAATTCCAGCAATGCCCAGTTCTAGTATGTGATACCCCCATTCGTGCTTTATCGATCGTGCTTGGTAAGCACTTCCTTACTTCCGGACAATTATTATTTTATTTAAAAGGGACTGACCGCTTGGGATAACAACTTAATATATATTTATAACGGTAAGGAGTACGCTCTGGACACCTGCCTTGTTTTCTTTAATGGAGATCACTTCCCTTGGTTTAAATGCTCCTAGATTACGTTTTTTGGGCTTCACTAGGAGCTTGGACACATGACCCTAGTATAGAAAGAGCAAACACTTCACAGCCATCGTATTAGTTTCCAAATCAGTACCAGATACCGCAACAGTACTTCATGCCACCACAGTTTAATTACCAATATCCTAATTCGATGATGATGAATCAATACCAAATGCCAATGTTTTAGTAACCGTTTGTTGAGACTGTGTGATGGAATATTTTATTGATTATATCTCTAAATGTACTGTGATGTTTGTAGATAGAAAAACAACCTCTGATCTCAGTCGATCCCTCAAAGATATGGATGGCTTTCGATTCTCGACAATCTCATTTGTACCTAGCTCGACATTGTATCTTCTTCGTACAAGTTTATCATGTATGTTATGTCATGTTGCTCCCTTATGTAAACTTTGTTGAAGCATGATTAGATATTATAATGACACGATTCATGTTCCTGAATTTAACGGTATAAAATTTGTGTTATAGCATGTATCATATTTTCAATTGTGTTACAATCTATTCGCTGTCACTTACTGTATGTAGCTAGAATTCAGGTGTGTTTATGCAACAGTATATGTTAAAAACTTGAATTGTCATTCAAGCGGATTGCCTTGATGTTCGTGCAACATGTGCATTATTATTTTCTTTCACAAACATACTTGTGTCAATTTAGTATTTAAGGACCTATTGGCAGCAAATATATGTCTTTTGGTCTCATGGTTTTCTTATTTATCATGGTATCTAATAATAATCAATACATCAAAATAAATGTGTTCATCTGCAATAAACTACACCCGAATATATATGTCTGCTATTGTTATATATTTTATATGTTCAAAACGTATACTTACAGCTTCTATGTAACGTGCATGCTCATAATACTATTAATAATAAAGGTTTTCATCATTGTAACAGTATCATACAGCGAATCTGTACCAATACTAATGTTTCCGAATACTATTTTATAGAGCTGTTGTGCAATGTATGGACTCATAAATCTGTTACTGTCTTATATAAGTGGATGACAATGACATCATTAAGAAGACTTAAGAAAGCCTTAAAATGAAAAATGGACATGTTGCATTGTTCAATTCTAAAAATAATTATGATGTCATTTTCATGTATTAACTCAATTTTCTAAAATTAATTAAACTAGTTTTTTGGCAACGATACATTTCACCAACGTCGCTTGGCCGACGGTGGCCTCCAACGCCGGCTTAAAACGCCAGTTAAGGCCGAGATGTAGTAAATGATGGTGACATCCCCGTGTCATATTTTATTGGACAGTGAAAATGGGAGCGACTCCCAGGACTGTAAGTAGGTGAAATGTACACGTTAAATTATCAATAGAAATTTGGGAGAATTTAGAGAGAAGGGGAAATATACTATAAAGAGTAATTTAGAAAATAACTAGTTTACGAATCCTCGCTTCGCGTCGGGGGTTCGTTTTTCAATGTATTTTATTGCGTTAGTTGTAAAATTATTTCGTGGCTAACGTTGATGTTGTTGAAGCGCAATTCGAGTTGAAATAAAAGGTATAATCCGTGAAAGATTTAAATGTTATTTTAAAATAATAATATATGTGCATCTCCGAATTTTGTTATGGAATTGTCGACTTTTAAAAATTCAACGGAAAATCAACATGTATGAAAAGTACCTCAAATATTTAGCGTTTTTTAAAAAGCGTCTGTTTTGCGTATAGTTAGTGACATTGTGTTCCTAAAATTATTTCGAGTTTAACGATGGTTGCAAAAAATTTAACTCTTTGCAAGCGAAAAGATATGACCCTTTGAAAATTTGGGTGGAGTTTATTTAAGATTTTTTATGAAAATAGGTATTTGACACTTTACCCCCCCCCCCCCCTGTTTGGGGGGTCGATTTTAATTTTTGAAAAAAGTGTGGGGTTTTTTTTTTGAAAACAAAAAAAGGTGAAAAGGGGAAAAGTGAAAGGACAAAAATGCCCCTGGTACTAATACTTGTTAACTGTTAAATGATGTGGTACTTTGCACATACTATCTTTAGTTTCATTCATTTAGCGTTATGCTAACTCTTCAGCTCTTCCATTTCAAGTTTTGGATCATGAATTAGATTGAAGGGAGATCGTATTGGAAGATGTGTTTGACAGTGCGAAACTATGATGTCTTTTGTAATAATGAAACAACAATTTTTACATAACACCATTTTATAAACTAATAACTTAATTAAGTGTAATGATGATGTTTTAGATATGATTAATGTTATGTTTATTTAATGATTAACTTTCGCTGTGATTTAAAAAGAAAATGGTTAGTGTTTCAAGTTGGTATCATTGCATAGGTTTGGCAGCATGTACACGCAAGTGTCTTGTTTCCAAAGTTTGAGTAATGTCAAACATCTTTGTGGGGATGGGGCTAAGTGAATGTAGGATGTATCGGTGTTAGTTCGAGTGTACTAACCAGTTATCCACTAAGCTTTTGTGTCAGTTGTTTTGTAACAGAAGTATGACTGACAAAGACACAAATTCTACTGGCCCTTCAAACCCCGGAACATTCAGAGCCTTGATTGAAGGGTATGATTAAAGATCAACAAGATGATATCCGAGAATTAGAAAGCAAGTTGAAAGAAGCTCGGGATAGAGTAGCTGAGTTGGAATTGGTTTAGTCTACATGAAACTCAACTGATAATGCAGATGTTCCACCCCCTGGTTTTCCAACACAAATTCCGGCAATGCCCAGTTCTAGTATGTGATATCTCCTATTCGTACTTTATCACCGTGCTTGGTAAGCACTCCCTGCTTTCGGACAATTATTATTTTATTTGAAAAGGGACTGACTGCTCGGGATAACAACTTAATATATATTTATAACGGTAAGGAGTACGCTCTGGACACCTGCCTTGTTTTCTTTAATGAAGATCACTTCTGTTGGTTCAAATGCTCCTAGATTACGTTTTTGGGGCTTCACTAGGAGCTTGGACACATGACCCCAGTAAAGAAAGGGCAAACACTTCACAGCCATCGTATTAGTTTCCAAATTAGTACCAGATACCGCAACAGTACTTCATACTGAAGAGACCCGTCCTAATCCATCTGAACGAAGTCCATATCGATTATAAACGATTCACAATAGTTGATTACATTGCGAGGTACTTGACCTCTATATGATACATTTTACAAACATTGCATTCGTTTTTAAAAGACAAACTTTCATTACATCGAAAGTTGATAGGCATGCATACCATTTCATAATATATCCAACGATAATTGACTTAATAATAATCTTGATGAACTCGATGACTCGAATGCAATGTCTTTTGAAACATGTCATGAATGACTCCAAGTAATATTTCTAAAATGAGCAAATGCACAGCGGAAGATTTCTTTCGTACCTGAGAATAAACATGCTTTAAAGTGTTAACCAAAAGGTTGGTGAGTTCATTAGTTTAACATAAATAATCATTTCCATCATTTTAATAGACCACAAGATTTTCATTTCCAGTTCTCATAAATATACGTCCCATACATAGAGACAAAAATAATCATTCATATGGTGAACACCTGGTAACCGACATTAATAAGATGCATATAAGAATATCCCCTATCATTCCGGGAAATCCTTCGGACATGATAAAACAACATCGAAGTACTAAAGCATCCGCTACAACGGATGGGGTTCGTTAGGCCTAATAGATCTATCTTTAGGATTCGCGTCAATTAGTAGATCGGTTTACTAATTCTTAGGTTACCAAGCAAAAAGGAGCATATTCGGCTTCAATCATTCAACCATATAATGTAGTTTCGATTACTTGTGTCTATTTCGTAAAACATTTATAAAAATTGCGCATGTATTCTCAGCCCAAAAATATAAAGGGTAAAAAGGCAAATGAAACTCACATAATGTATTTTGTAGTAAAAATACATATGACTATATTGAACAATGCAGAGTTGGCCTCGGATTCACGAACCTATATCAGTTGCATATATATTAACACATATCCCATTTAATCAACTTAGTTCACTTATATTTTATAATTTATTAAAATTAGTATCTTTAAATATAATTATACTTATAATAAATATATGATATATAATTTAATTAAAGTTTTAACAATATAAAATGGTGATATACTAGTTAAGAACATATTAGTATGTAATATTAGTTGTCTTGTAATATATATTTTTTTTATTTATATATATAGATAACATTTTGTTAAAAATAGTAATTATCATAATACTAAAAATAATAATAGTATGATAATAAAATGATAATACTTTTAATAATAATGATAATACTAATAATAAAAGTATAAAAATGTTATATGTTAATAATGATAATAATAATAATAAAAGTGATAAAAAATAATAGTAATAATAATAATAATGTTAGTAATGATAATAAAAATAATAATACTTATAATGATAATAAAAATAGTAATTTTACTAAAAATACTTTTGTTAATAATAGTAACTTCAAAAATGATAATTTTAGAGATAATACTAATAACAATATTAATAATAATAATAGTAATAATAATCCTAATGCTCATTTTAATGATAATAATAATAATAATAATAATAATAATAATAATAATAATAATAATAATAATAATAATAATACTAATCATCTCATAATCATAATCATAATAATAATAATAATAATAATAATAATAATAATAATAATAATAATAATAATAATAATAATAATAATAATAATAATAATAATAATAATAATAATAATAATAATAATAATAATAATAATAATCAATATGATAATAAATGAAAGGGACTACCTTTAAAGCTTTTCAAGAAAAAAAATCTACCATGAACGGGACTCGAACCCAAGATCTCTTGCTCACCCACTACCCCTCTAAACCATTCTGCCATACTTGCTTTTCTTATCAAATCTGTCCCCCAAATATACATAACCCGTTTTGAATGTTTTCTTTTCTTCTTCAATTAATTCGGCCCAATAGGAAATCCTAAGCTGGATCGTGGTCCAACAGACATAATATACGGCTCAACAACAATTTAGTCCACTAATACAATTTAAAACCCAATGGCAAGATCAGTTAATGGTCCAAGTAAATAAATAAAAAAAATTGCTGTAACTATCGACCTCTTTCTGGTTCATCTTATCATCATCGATATCTATCCCCAAATTTCCTTATTATGATCATACAACTAAAATCATAATCATGAAATCATAAAACCAAAATCACCAAATCATAAATTATCATCTCAGTGTTCTAAACATACCATCATCATAGCTTATACGCTCATCATCACCTTATATCCTATTAATCTTTCCTTTGATCACCAAGAACCCGTCATCATTCGACAAATAATGAACCATCGTCATTATTAATTTATCCACTTCTTTAATTCATTGGATCCACTAATATCCCATTAGCCTAAGTCAAAAAGGGGTTCGGTTTCTATATATAAAAAAAATGAGAAAAAGTCGAAATTCAGCAGCCTTCTTCAACAACTCCCACTAATTAATCCAAAAGAAACTCGGTTGTTGAATGAACAAAGAGAAATTGGAATCGAGCTGTTAAAAAAATCATGACATCTCATCATCTTCCACTAAACCTACATCATCATATATAAAAAGAAAAGAAACGCGTTACATGGATGACCCAATTTGGGTCGGCTGCCTTCTTTTTTTTTATATGCAAGTGTCGACCATCAACCCTCTCAAATAAAAAAATATACGGCTCAAAGAAATCACAAGTGCTGGGTTCGTTTTCTTTAATCGCAAGTGGGATTGCTTGTGGGGTAATTATAAAATATATTATCACAAGTTGGTTCCATTTTGTGGAGTAAAGCAGTCAACCGAGCAATGTGGTGGGGTTTCGGATCATTAATTGATTATTCACCAATCACTATCTCTTTTATATATATTCCCACTTTTTATCACCTCATCACTCTTATATTTGCATGATTTTAGGAAGGTAAGAACGTACGCGTATAACAGTAGTAGTAGACTCAAACAAGTTTTTGATGTCACCAACGGAAGTAATAGTAGGTTGGCTGGGTTGTTTACTTCGTCGGATATCACCAACAAACAACAATAAAAACATCACGTTTGTTGTCGAGCTGTTCCAAAGCAGATACAGTATCATAAACATCGATCAAATGATGAATGAAAGGTGGTTTCAAGGTTAAAAAGAATTAGAGACGTACGTATAGCAGAAAAAAAAATAGCAGAATTAATGGGTTTCGTTTTGATAGTGATGATGGTTAATGGTGAAGGTAGTGGTGATTAAGGTGGAGGAAGGTGGCGGTTTCAAGTGCTGATTTGGTTTGCTTGTAGAAAAGAGGTTACATGTTCTCAGTTTCTTCTCTTTTCTGTTTTAATTTCAGTTGTTGTAATGGTTTGTGATTTTTGCATTTACAAATTATTATTTAAATGTTTAGAGATAAAAATACAGCTAATGTGGCTCAAATATCATTTGTTTGATAATTTGATTTGCTCGACATGTAAATATTCGATAGTACAGAAATATATTAAAAGAGATAAAGTATGAATCGATGGTTACAGAAATTTTGGATTATCCTTATGTTTGATCACTAACTAGTACGATCAATGTTGATATGAAACTAATTGGGGACAAGAACAAAATCGTATACTGTTGGATTGACATGCAAAACAACTCTTGATTCTGTAATCGTACGAATGATCTTATATATTGAAAATAAAGAATTATAATTCAATAAAATTTTAATAATATTAATAATATAATTAATATTAATATTATTAATATTATCAAATAATACTTGGAATGATATTAATAATATTATTAATGATAAATGTAATAAATTGTATTAATTCCTAATAATTATAATATTAATGATAATAATAATAATCTATATTAATAATAATATTAGTTAATGATAATGGTAATAATATCTAATAACAATAATAAATATATTAATATTTATGATATATAAAAAAATAATACTTTTGGTGAATGTAATAATAATAAATAATCATAAATATAATCAAAGTTATAATAATAATGATATTAATAATCATAATTCTTATTATTATTAGTAATGCTAATAATAATACTAATAATACTGATATTATTAAAATGATAATGATAATAATAACAATATAACATCTTATACATCTTGAATTTCATATCTATATATATTATATATTAATAATACAAATAATAATATTACTATCAATATTAACAATAAGAGTAAAAATAATAATGTTGATATAATTATGTATTTAAAATTGTATTTATACTTAATATATTACTTTTACACATGTCATTTTTAATATATATATATATATATATATATATATATATATATATATATATATATATATATATATATATATATATATATATATATATAATAACTTTTTCTGAATATTTAATATTTATTCATTATATATATACTTTCACATATTGATATACACACAATAGTTCGTGAATCGTCGGAAGTAGTCAAAGGGTGTTTGAATATATGAACACAGTTCTAAAATTTTCGAGACTTAATATTACAGACTTTGCTTATCGTGTCGGAATTATATAAAGATTAAGTTTAAATTTGGTCGAAAATTTCCGGGTCGTCACAGTACCTACCCGTTAAAGAAATTTCATCCCGAAATTTGAGTGAGGTGGTCATGGCTAACAATAAAAATGTTTTCATGACGAATATGAGTTGATAAATAGAGTTTTATCATCATTGAGTAATGTGGATAAAACAATTCGATTATTCGAAAAGTACGAATGAAGCTATCACAAAAGATTGAAATAGGAAATGTAAATATTCGTCTTAACTTTTTGGCAGGGTTAGGGTTGAATTTAGGTAATAAGGTGCGTCTTAACTTTTGATGTTGTCTTGGTTGAATTCCGGAATTCAAGGGATTTAAAGAAAATCGTCAAAATCTAAAAGATTTGATTCTTCGGCGAATAAGGAAATTAAGATCTCTATAATTAAATATGGTGATCTACTTCGATTACTCTGTCCGATATTTCCATTATAAATTAAACTCTTCCGTTCCATTATTCTCACCATTCTTATACTTTCTTTCTTAGTTTATACATCCAAAAGATTGTGAAAATGCTTAATCCAATTCTAATCCTTGATATTTTCCTAATTAACATTTTTGTCATCCTTCTTTTAAATCTTTCACCAGAAAAATCTGTTTATTTTTACTATTACCTTGGGGTGATACTATTCTTAATTATACCGTGTCCTTATATTGCTATTCGTATTAATATCCACAGTTTGTAATCTCCGTGTTGTAATTGGGCTTTATATTTTCTCTTATATTTTGGAGCTCTTTGCCTTTTTATTCTCTTCTCGACCTCTAGTGAAGCGGGTAACGGTCCAAAATTCATAAATATGTAACTTCAAATGAATTTTATGTTCTAAACAAGAAAGAACGTGATCGCACGATTTGATCTATCAAATTACCAGAATCGCTGAGAATAGAACTATCAAGAATATACTTTCTTGATATGTTCAGAAGTTAAGCAGAATGAAAGAGTTATGTAACATGGCACATGATGATGTTATGATCTGTGAATCATCACGTCCCATTAGAAACTCAGCATGACTTACTGTAATATAATCACGTTGATCAAGTGTCATTATATTATACTAACTCATGCATCAGTTCCCAACACTACTTCAAATTCATTCATATTTTAAACTCAAAGGTTTTAGAATTTAGAAACTAAAATAGTTTCTTTTATGATGTAACACAGATAGCATGAAGAAATAACTAATTTTGGATAAGAAGAGTTATGAAAATATCCTCAGAAATATCGAAGATATTTATGATGATATTTTCAGAATTTCTAAGATCGAAGGTTGATGAAGAAAGATTTTTCACAAGATTTAATATGAGTATAGAGCAAGGTTTTCTCCAAAGATTTCATTGGGTACAGAATTATCTGAATTCTTTGAATATAGGGTTTGGCCCTTGTATTTGTCCTTGGCCTCCTTCGTAGTTAGCTCAATCCGTTTTTCAGTTCCAACTTTTCTGAGCTTTTCTAACATGCTATTCTTTATTGTCAAACTTCTGGCTGTTAAGATCGTTTATAGTTTTTACTGCTTCATTCAACTTTTTCAGCATTCCGAGTATTGATTCGTAGACTGGGTGCTTTTTAAAATTTCAGAATGGAAGGTCATAATTCTAAGAGATAAAGGTTATATGTATACCTATAACTATTGTTGTAGAATTGTTGCGAGATTCAAAATACTAATTGCTGATTCCTGGTAATTGGTATGGCAATACTCGTTACAAGATGCAGACGAATATATGATAAGGTTTTAATGAACAAATATAATGGTTCTTCGAAGAGACTTAAGCCAATGAGTAATGAAGTTGCTGGTAAGTTTACTGTTAATGTGGCGGAATATAAAAGGTTCTCCGGTAATGATAACGAAAGGAAAACGTATAAATATCAAAGTTATAATAAGACTTATTCGAATGAAGGTCAATGTTGACTTGCTGGAGCTGTGACAAAATTGGCTACTTTGAAAAAGAATTGCAATGTTATCTTCGATAATAGCATTGCTAAATAAGCTAGCACATGTATGTGTTAAACGTTTGTTCAGTTTCAGAGAGTTATCAGGTGCATAACTATATGCATAAATCTTTCCTTTCGTAGATGAAGTGCGGTTGGTTCATCCTCTCGATTGAGGTGTTTTCAAGAAATCATGAAAAGTTTGAACGCAGATTGTAATCGTCAAGATACAAATGAGGTTTAAGATGAAATCAAGTGGAAAACTTGTAGAATTGTTTAGTTTCATATGTTATAATCAATATTTTAACTCATTTTAATTGTCCAATGTTATTAGTCCACAGTTAACAGTCCAATAATTCATATAAAGTTTAATATATAATATTCGAATTAATTACTACGTATCGTGACCCGTGTACATGTCTCAGACTCGATCACAACTCAAAGTATATATATTATTTGAGAATCAACCTCAACCCTGTATAGCGAACTCGATCATTACAGCATATAGAGTGTCTATGGTTATTCCAAATAATATATATAGATGCGTCGATATGATATGTCAAAACCTTGTATACGTGTCCCGATATTTAAATGCGTAAATAACAGTATTTAAATGACGATAAATAAAGTGCGTAAAATAAATAACAGAAATTAAATGACTATAAATAAAATTTCGAGAATTACAATTGTGATAAAATAAATTGCGATAATTAAATTGCGATAAATAAATTGCGATAATTAAAATGTAATACGGAATTAACAGTTAGCTAGGAACAGTTAGCTAGGATTTCATTAGCGTGGATTCTTAACCAAATTTCTCATAGTTAATTTGTTTGTTTCTAACAAATTTTATTTTGTTCAACGTTTTCTTCATTATGCCACTTGTTGGATTCTGATAGATCAAAATCCAAATATGAAATTGAATGGAAATGGTTATTCTGCGGTGAATGGATACGTATATCTGTGAATGTAAGTAGGATAGTAAATGACCGTTGAATCAGATTCGAAGAATGTACAGTGTAACTTATTAATGTGAAATCTTAAATATTCTTCGGGTATTACCTACCCGTTAAAATATTTTCATCATTAACAGTTTGTACAAAAGAATTTTTAATTACAATCTTTATGAAAACATATATACATATATATTTTCTTCAGATGTAATCATGGATTTAATGAGTTAATATGATATTAAACTCATTTGATTTACCGTTAGAATAAGAATATATAATCTCTAAAATATTATAGATTACATAATCACCATGAAGAACGAAGATAATTGATGTAGAACGATGATTATACTCGAGGTACAGAATGAGATGTTGAGGCATAGATTGTTGATGATACTGGTGCTGTTATTGATGGTACTGTTGGTGCCGATGATGTTGCTGAAGCTGATAAATTTTGCACCATATTTTCTAAATTGATTACTCGAGCGTGAAGTTCGTTGACTTCTTCTATTATTCCGGGATGATTGTCGGTCGGAACGAGCGGATGAATAAGGTTGGGGATTTTGGATATCATATAATCATTGCAAGATATCCTGGAAATGAGGGTAAATATGGTGTTTCGGACTGGTTCGCTGATAAGTGCTTCACGTTCATCGTCAAGAGGTAAATTCGGTTGGTGAAAAGGATCGCCTTCTTCGCATCTCCATTGATTAAGTCCACTACGAACTCATCAGATTAATTGGGGATGAATGATTGGTTGATTCATTCTGGTGACGCAGCTTTCGGAGCTTAGGTGAACATCCATGTCAGAATAGCTGTCGGAATAACTATCGGAATAGCTATCGAAATCTGAGGGACTCGAACTGGTTGAGGGATTCATCTCGTACGATCAGAAGAAGGATTTTCGATAAGAAATAGGTTATAGGATGTAGATTAGTACTCTGCAATACATAATTTACATATGCATATATAATACTAAAATCTCCTAAGTTATGGAGGAATCTACGGAAGCTGTCAGGCAAAGTCTACAGTAACAGATATGCTAAGATATGAATTAGCAGAAACGCTAAGATACAAATTTTGTCTATACACTATTCATGCAATCATTGCAGTAAGATGTGTCTAGACTAAGAATGATAAGCAGGTAATTTCCGACAAGAAATGATAAGCAAAACTTTTGACATGCAGACACGGTCGAAGTCCAGACTCACTAATGCATCTAAACAACTATCAGTTAGACACACTAATGCAAGACCTTATTCGCTAAGACCACCGCTCTGATACCAACTGAAGAGACCCGTCCTAATCCATCTGAACGAAGTCCATATCGATTATAAATGATTCACAATAGTTGATTACATCGCGAGGTACTTGACCTCTATATGATACATTTTACAAGCATTGCATTCGTTTTTAAAAGACAAACTTTCATTACATCGAAAGTTGACAGGCATGCATACCATTTAATAATATATCTAACGATAATTGACTTAATAATAATCTTGATGAACTCGACGACTCGAATGCAATGTCTTTTGAAATATGTCATGAATGACTCCAAGTAATATCTCTAAAATGAGCAAATGCACAGCGGAAGATTTCTTTCGTACCTGAGAATAAACATGCTTTAAAGTGTCAACCAACAGGTTGGTGAGTTCATTAGTTTAACATAAATAATCATTTCTATCATTTTAATAGACCACAAGATTTTCATTTCCAGTTCTCATAAATATACGTCCCATACATAGAGACAAAAATAATCATTCATATGGTGAACACCTGGTAACCGACATTAACAAGATGCATATAAGAATATCCCCTATCATTCCGGGAAATCCTTCGGACATGATAAAAACAACATCGAATTACTAAAGCATCCGCTACAACGGATGGGGTTCGTTAGGCCCAATAGATCTATCTTTAGGATTCGTGTCAATTAGTAGGTCGGTTTACTAATTCTTAGGTTACCAAGAAAAAAGGGGCATATTCGGCTTCGATCATTCAACCATATAATGTAGTTTCGATTACTTGTGTCTATTTCGTAAAACATTTATAAAAATTGCGCATGTATTCTCAGCCCAAAAATATAAAGGGTAAAAAGGCAAATGAAACTCACCTAATGTATTTTGTAGTAAAAATACATATGACTATATTGAACAATGCAGGGTTGGCCTCGGATTCAAGAACCTATATCAGTTGCATATATATTAACACATATCCCATTTAATCAACTTAGTTCAATTATATTTTATAATTTATTAAAATTAGTATCTTTAAATATAATTATACTTATAATAAATATATGATATATAATTTAATTAAAGTTTTAACAATATAAAATGGTGATATACTAGTTAAGAACATATTAGTATGTAATATTAGTTGTCTTGTAATATATATATTTTTTATTTATATATATAGATAACATTTTGTTAAAAATAGTAATTATAATAATACTAAAAATAATAATAGTATGATAATAAAATGATAATACTTTAAATAATAATGATATTACTAATAATAAAAGGATAAAAAATGTTATATGTTAATAATGATAATAATAATAATAAAAGTGATAAAAATAGTAATAATAATAATAATGTTAGTAATGATAATAAAAATAATAATACTTATAATGATAATAGAAATAGTAATTTTACTAAAAATACTTTTTGTTAATAATAGTAACTTCAAAAATGATAATTTTAGAGATAATACTAATAACAATAATAATAATAATAATAATAATAATAATAATAATAATAGTAATAATAATCCTAATACTCATTTTAATGATAATAATAATAATAATAATAATAATAATAATCATCTCATAATCATAATCATAATAATAATAATAATAATAATAATAATAATAATAATAATAATAATAATAATAATAATAATAATAATAATAATAATAATAATAATAATAATAATAATAATAATAATAATAATAATAATAATCAATATGATAATAAATGAAAGGGACTACCTTTAAAGCTTTTCAAGAAAAAAAATCTACCATGAACGGGACTCGAACCCAAGACCTCTTGCTCACCCACTACCCCTCTAAACCATTCTGCCATACTTGCTTTTCTTATCAAATCTGTCCCCCAAATATACATAACCCGTTTTAAATGTTTTCTTTTCTTCTTCAATTAATTCGGCCCAATAGGAACTCCTAAGCTGGATCGTGGCCAAACAGATATAATATACGGCCCAACAACAATTTAGTCCACTAATACAATTTAAAACCCAATAGCAAGATCAGTTAATGGTCCAAGTAAATAAATAAAAAAATAATTGCTGTAACTATCGACCTCTTTCTGGTTCATCTTATTATCATCGATATCTATCCCCAAATTTCCTTATTATGTTCATACAACTAAAATCATAATCATGAAATCATAAAACCAAAATCACCAAATCATAAATTATCATCTCAGTGTTCTAAACATACCATCATCATAGCTTATACGCTCATCATCACCTTCTATCCTATTAATCTTTCCTTTGATCACCAAGAACCCATCATCATTCGACAAATAATGAACCATCGTCATTATTAATTTATACACTTCTTTAATTCATTGGATCCACTAATATCCCACTAGCCTAAGTCAAAAAGGGGTTCGGTTTCTATATAAAAAAAAATGAGAAACAGTCGAAATTCAGCAGCCTTCTTCAACAACTCCCACTAATTAATCCAAAAGAAACTCGGTTGTTGAATGAACAAAGAGACATTGGAATCGAGCTATTAAAAAAAAATCATGACATCTCATCATCTTCCACTAAATCTACATCATCATCATATATAAAAAGAAAAGAAACGCGTCACATGGATGACCCAATTTGGGTCGACTGCCTTCTTTTTTTTTATATGTAAGTGTCGACTATCAACCCTCTCAAATAAAAAAATATACGGCTCAAAGAAATCACAAGTGCTGGATTCGTTTTCTTTAATCACAAGTGGGATTGCTTGTGGGGTAATTATAAAATATATTATCTCAAGTTGGTTCCATCTTGTGGAGTAAAGCAGTCGACCGAGCAATGTGGTGGGGTTTCGGATCATCAATTGATTATTCACCAATCACTATCTCTTTTATATATATTCCCACTTTTAATCACCTCATCACTCTAATATTTGCATGATTTTAGGAAGGTAAGAACGTACGCGTATAACAGTAGTAGCAGACTCAAACAAGTTTTTGATGTCACCAACGGAAGTAATAATAGGTTGGCTGGGTTGTTTACTTCGTCGGATATCACCAACAAACAACAATAAAAACATCACGTTTGTTGTTGAGCTGTTCCAAAGCAGATACAGTATCATAAACATCGATCAAATGATGAATGAAAGGTGGTTTCAAGGTTAAAAAGAATTAGAGACGTACGTATAGCAAAAAAAATAGCAGAATTAATGGGTTTCGTTTTGATAGTGATGATGGTTAATGGTGGAGGTAGTGGTGATTAAGGTGGAGGAAGGTGGCAGTTTCAAGTGCTGATTTGGTTTGCTTGTAGAAAAGAGGGTACATGTTCTCAGTTTCTTCTCTTTTCTGTTTTAATTTCAGTTGTTGTAATGGTTTGTGATTTTTGCATTTACAAATTATTATTTAAATGTTTAGAGATATAAATACAGCTAATGTGGCTCAAATATCGTTTGTTTGATAATTTGATTTGCTCGACATGTAAATATTCGATAGTACAGAAATATATTAAAAGAGATAAAGTAGGAATCGATGGTTACAGAAATTTTGGATTATCCTTATGTTTGATCACTAACTAGTACGATCGATGTTGATATGAAACTAATTGGGGACAAGCACAAAATCGTATACTGTTGGATTGAGATGCAAAACAACTCTTGATTCTGTAATCGTACGAATGATCTTATATATTGAAAATTAAGAATTAAAATTAAATAAAATTTTAATAATATTAATAATATAATTAATATTAATATTATTAATATTATCAAATAATACTTGGAATGATATTAATAATATTATTAATGATAAATGTAATAAATTGTATTAGTTCCTAATAATTATAATATTAATGATAATAATAATAATCTATATTAATAATAATATTAGTTAATGATAATGGTAATAATATCTAATAACAATAATAACTATATTAATATTTATGATATATAAAAAAAAACTATTGGTGAATGTAATAATAATAATAAATAATCATAAATATAATCAAAGTTATAATAATAATGATATTAATAATCATAATTCTTATTATTATTAGTGATGCTAATAAAAATACTAATAATACTGATATTATTAAAATGATAATGATAATAATAACAATATAACATCTTATACATCTTGAATTTCATATCTATATATATTATATATTAATAATACAAATAATAATATTACTATCAATATTGACAATAAGAGTAAAAATAATAATGTTGATATAATTCTGTATTTAAAATTGTATTTATACTTAATATATTACTTTTACACATGTCATTTTTAATATATATATATATATATATAATAAATTTTTCTGAATATTTAATATTTATTCATTATATATATACTTTCACATATTGATATACACACAATAGTTCGTGAATCGTCGGAAGTAGTCAAAGGGTGTTTGAATATATGAACACAGTTCTAAAATTTTCGAGACTTAATATTACAGACTTTGCTTATCTTGTCGGAATTATATAAAGATTAAGTTTAATTTTGGTCGAAAATTTCCGGATCGTCACACATGCCACCACAGTTTAATTACCAATATCCTAATTCGATGATGATGAAACAATACCAAATGCCAATGTTTCAGTAACCGTTTGTTGAAACTATGTGATGAAATATTTTATTGATTATATCTTTAAATGTAATGTGATGTTTGTAGATAGAAAAACAACCTCTGATCGATCTCAGTCGACCCTCAAAGATATGGATGGCTTTCGATTCTCGGCAATCTCATTTGTACCTAGCTCGGCATTGTATCTTCTTCGTACAAGTTTATCATGTATGTTATGTCATGTTGCTCCCTTATATGAACTTTGTTGAAGCATGATTAGATATTATAATAACACGATTCATGTTCCTGAATTTAACGGTATAAAATCTGTGTTATTGCATGTGTCATATTTTCAATTGTGTTATAATCTATTCGTTGTCACTTACTGTAGGTAGCTAGAATTCAGGTGTGTTTATGCAACAGTATATGTTAAAACTTGAATCGTCATTCAAGCGGATTGCCTTGATGTTCGTGCAACATGTGCATTATTATTTTCTTTCATAAACATACTTGTGTCAATTTAGTATTTAAGGACCTATTGGCAGCAAATATATGTCTTTTGGTCTTATGGTTTTCTTATTTTTGATGGTATTTAATCATAATCAATACATCAAAATATATGTGTTTATCTGCAACAAACTACACCAGAATATATATGTCTGCTATTGTAATATATTTTATATGTTCAAAATGTATACTTACAGCTTCTATGCAACGCACGTGCTCATAATACTATTAATAATAAAGGGTTTCGTCATTGTAACTATATCATACAGCGAATCTGTACCAATACTAAAGTTTCCGAATACTATTTTATAGAGTTGTTGTACAATGTACGGACTCATAAATCTGTTACTATCTTATATAAGTGGATGATAATGACATCATTAAGAAGGCTTAAGAAAGCCTTAAAATGAAAATGGACATGTTGCATTTTGTTGTTCAATTCTAAAAATTATTATGATGTCATTTTTATGTATTAACTCAAAATCCTAAAATTAATTAAATTATGAATTAATTAAAACCCTAAAAATGGACGTGGTAGTCATAATTCTTGCAATTATAAAAATTATCTACTACATATTAATTATATTTAGGTATTTTGGTTAGTTTATATACCTGAAACATGCCACTGACTTTTCCATTACTGCTATTGCATCGAGAAAGATTATTATACCCGCGCCTTCTCTATTCAAATTCAAAAATTACACACAACAATAGAACTTTTCATTATCATTCAAATGTTCTTATAATTCAAACCCCAAAAAAGACCACAAATTCTGAATCGCCTCAATAGCAAGACGATTTCTTCATCATTCAATCCCAAAAATCATAATCTGTTATCATTTGGGGTTTGTTCATACTTAGATCTTGTCATATTGTTCTCAAATCAGGCGATTTGCTCTAATTTTATTAAAACGTTAGTATTTTTTTTTTTTTTTGAAGAATCTCCCATGACCAAAGGTATGATTTATTATTTATGCCGCTGAATAAGGAGAATTTGTTGTGAGATTTGGAGAGTGAAATGGGGAAATTAGGGTTACGAATTTCAATTTCAGATTTTATATTATTTAATTTGATTTCATCAATCATAATGAATGTGATGCGTCAAAACCCACTAAAAAACCTTGACCCAATTTTCAGATTATTTATTAACAAGGTTCCTGCAAAAGGTTGTTTAACTGCAAGATCATTTTGTAAGTTTCTTATGTATTGCTCATTTTAATGTATCCTTTCATCATTATGAAATTTTGATTCATTGCTCCTTGTGAAATTGATCTATTATTCCATCTTTTATTTACTTCTTTTGGTTTCGTTCTTTTGGATTTACAAGTTGTTGGAAAATCATGTGTACTTTTACCAAATCAGATTAATGCAGCGGATAGTTAAAATAATAATCAATTATTATTTTATAAACCATTTACAAAATTAAATATTCATATATTTAAATTTAATAAAACATGCACATGATTAACGATCCCAAAGATCCAGTTACACCACTAATAATTGTCAAAATATGTAATTCACAAAGTGAGTAAACGATATACCTTTCTTGAAGAAAGTGATTGAAGGAGAGAAACATACGATCAAAAATATGACCTTATCTTAGGATAGTCCACACTACACTTCAAACGACCGTCAATGGATGCTAGTCCAAACCCAAGTAATTTATTATAATAATCAAATTATTATAATAAATCTTTAATGGAGTACTTGAAAACCGTTTCGCTTGAATTTGAGATCAGTCACTTAAAAGGTACTTCAATTCAAGTTTGAGTGTTATCACATAAATTAAAAGTCTTTCTCTCTCTATATATGTGTCGACCAAAAAAATGGAATAATAATAATCCACACTTGCAAAAAAAAAAAAAATAATAAAGAGGAATATATAGTACTTTTTAGAAAACACCCTTGAAACTTTTTTATTGAATTATAGTCACTATATTAACCCGTGAATCTTTTACTTTTTGAAAGAATCAAAGATATGATATTGTATTCGATTTCTATATAGGATGTAATATCATAAAGTCGTATTTCTCAAATACTTCAGGGATATGTTATGTAACTTATAATTAATAATTTCTATCATGTCGCTTTCATGTGAATAGTAAATTAATTAATTTCGTTTCATTTACTATCCATATGAATAGTAAATGAATTAATTTCGATTTACTATTTTGTTACTTGAGTAATATATATACATCATATATATATTTTATTTGACGTCTCGGTGTATATGTGTGTGATCCTGAAGGCTCAAATGAAGTTGTTATATAGTTATATTTTGTACCTTGCACATTAATCCTACAGACTCTCACTTGTGCATGGCACAACACCAAGTAACTATATAAACAATGGTAAGTGTCTAGCAACACGTCATTATCCCCAAATTCATGTGAGGGTAGTTTCTCGAAACTGTTTATGGTAAGTTTTAAATGTCATTCGTCCTTTTGTTTCAGATACTTTAGTTAAGCTTGAGATATGGATCATCGGTCATTCTCATTTGTTTAACAATTTTGTTTCTCGATCTTAGAACTGAATTAGATCACCAAATTAATTAAGTACCATCTTAATTACATCTGGGTGCGGCCACACAAATATCTTATTCATTCATCGAGGAGCTCAAAAAGTATCTAACTCTAAACATTTTAGAGGAACAAATCCTATATTGCATACACGTGTCTATCACGAGCTTTACATTATACCCAATAATGGCCTTTATAACAGCCTTTTTCAGGACAGCGTTTAACCATATCAAAATATAATGCTACACTCATCAATACGGACGTGCATCTCAAGTCTAAGGACACAAAGACATAATCACTAAAAGATTCACTACTGACTACGATCCATGTAGTGACATCTCATGGTTGGGTCATTCCAATATTCATCATCAATGAATATATATAAATTTTGGTCTCAACAAGTTAACTATTCATCATCAATGAATATAACCAAAATTTCACATTAATCTTAATTCATGTTATTCCCATAACATGACCGATTATGGAGATTTTGAATAATCAACAATTATTCATGGATTAAACATGCTAATATAGAACATAGTGATATAAATGAAAACGATCATACCAACTATATATCAATTCATTAATATAAAACTGCTTAATGTTCCAAAAATATCCAAATATTAAATTACAAATGAAATAGATCAGCAGCATAACGAAGTCCAATACTACTAGCATGATCATCATGCTTGTTGTGCATCATGGGCTTCGTGAACGAGTCAGCCACAGTATCATCTGTATAAACCTTAAGAATACTAATATCATTCTTCTTAACAACTTCATGAATGTAGTCAAACTTTTGAAGAATGTGCCAGATACTTTATGTATATGTGATTCTTTCGAAAGTATATTAATACTCGAACTATCACAGTACATTTTATAGAAGATTTAATAGTGTGTACTACTCTGAGTACAACAACAAACTTTCTTATCTAGACAGCTTTCTGAGCAGCTTCTCAGTCAATAATGTATTCTACTTTTGTTGTAGATTGTTCAATAGTGCTCTGCCTAGAGCTCTTCCAATCAACTGTCTTGCCCATCATGACAAAGAAACAACGTGACTGGATCGAGAATCATCTTGATCAGTTTGGAAAGTAGAATCAGTATAAAACTTAATACTTAACTCTTCTTTCAAACCACCGTAAACCAAGAACATATCATTAGTACTCTACAAATACTAAAGAATATTCTTAACAACAATCCAATATACTTCATCTGGATTATGTTGACAATGACTCGTCAAACTCAAAAACTAATGAAACATCGAGCATAGTACATATCATGGCATACATAATGGATTATATAGCCGAAGCATATGTGATACATTTCATTTATCTCATCTCATCTGATGTGATAGGACTTTTGAGACTTTCTCACGATTATGCCCTTTTGCATTAGCAAAGCTCCATGCTTGGAGTTTTGCATGCTAAATCTCTACGAGATAATGTATGTACTTTGATTTAAACTAATAAGCCAATTGGATCTATTGTATAGATCCTCATTCCAATAATATAAGCAGCTTCATCAAGATCCTTTATGGAAATACATTTTTCAAGCCAAGACTTGACATCTTGCAAATTGGAATGTTATTTCTAATAAGTAATATGTCATCAACATATAAGATCAAGAAGACTACTCTGCTCCCACTAGCTCTAATGTAAACTCAGGGCTTATCTTAGTTTTGAGAAAAATTAAACACTTTGATTTTCTCATTAAACTTAAGATTCTAGCTCCTGGATGCTTGCTTTTATCCATAAATGGATTTTAGAAGCTTGCATACTTTATTAGGATGCTTAGGATTCATAAACCCTTCCGGCTGAACCATATATACGTCCTCGCTTAGGTCGCCATTTAGGAAAGCGGTTTTGACATCCATTAGCCATATTTTATTATCATGAAAAGTAAACATGGCAATAGGTATCCTAATTTTTTTAAGGCTCGCGACTAGTGAAAAACTTTCATCATAACCTTTTGACACCAATCGAGCTTTAAAAGTGTTTACATTACCGTCCATATCAGTCTTCCTTTGAAGACCCATATTTTTTTTTACCTCAATGTCTTACAATTGGGTAGAAGATCAATCAAGTCTCATACTTGATTATCCTTCATGGATTGCATATCTGTATTCATAGAATCTAGTCATTTTCAGATTCAGGATCTGATATGGCCTCACCCAGCTAGAGGGTTCATCATAATCCCTTAGTTGAGGTTTATCTGAATTAATCAGATAATTAAACCTCATAAGCTGATGAGTTCTACTAGATCTATAAAGTGCAGGTGTAACACGTTCTGGCTCACCAACAGTGCGCTCAGTTTCAACGTGTGGATTGCTAGTGCTTACTGAAGGTATGTTACTTTAAAGTACTTGAATTTCTTCAAGATCTACTTTACTCCCACTGACTTCTTGTAAGAGAAGATCTCTTTCCAGGAATTCAGCAGACCGAGCAGAATATACGTTGTCTTCAGCTTGGTAGTAAAAGTAGTAACCCATTGTTTCCTTTATGTATCGTACAAAGTAACATTAGATAGTTCTGGGTTCTAATTTGTCATGCTTCACGTACGCTTTACAACCCCAGACTTTCAGATAAGACAATTTGGGATTCTTCCCATGCCATAACTCATATGGTGTCTTTTCTACCTTCATAGTTGGAATCACATTGAGTATGCCTGCAGCAGACTCTCATGCATATCCCTAAAAGACGGTAGTAGAGAAATCGGACTCATCATAAATCAAACTATATCAAGTAAAGTTCGATTCCTCTTACTCAAACACACCATCGTGTTGTGGTGTGTAAGGTAGAGTGAACTATGAGACAATCTCACAATTCTTTAGGTGGTCCAAAAAACTCTTGACTCATAAACTTACTTACTCCATCGAAGTGAAGTGTTTTAATGGTCTTTTCAAGCTGATTATCTACTTCATTTTGGAATACTTTTGAATGTTAAAATAGCTTTATGTTTATGCTTCAGCAAGTGAACATAATCATAGCTACTGTACTCATCAGTAAATGTAATTAAGTAAAATTAACTAAATCTATACATTGTTCTTAAAGAGCTACATACAACAGTATGTATTAGTCCTAAAAGATTTTTAGCTCTTTTACCTAAATTGGAGAAAGAAGCATTTGTCATCTTTTCACATAAACATGACTCGCATACATCAAATGACTCAGAGTCAATTGATTACGAAAGTCCATTAGATTGGAGTTTTAAAATGCATTGTTTGTTTATATGACCAATATGACAATGTCATAGATAGGTCTTATTCAAGTCTTGCTTGAAGACTTTGGCGATGTAGGTATACACAGAATTCTCATTTGAAATTACACTATGCATATCAATTTCAAAAATACCATCACGTGGATAGGTATTAAGATAAATATATTATCCTTAGAAACTGAAATACCTAAGTGTGTAAATGCAAGTTCAAAACTAGCATCTTTCAAAATATGTCGCTCGCAGTATTGAGAGCATAATGCTATTGTTCCAACAAAACAATAAGACCACTTAGAGAAGTAAGTTCAGAGGTACCAATAGCTTTAATAAAAGCTTGATCCCCCTTGTCTACTTGCAAATTCAGTGTGTCTTTCTTCAGTCTATTACTTCTTCTCATTCCCTTCATATTGTTACAGGTGTGAAGGCCACAACCAGTTAACAAAGATCTAGGAATCACTAGAAGAAGTATATAACTATATATGGAATATACCTGATTTGCTAGTCTCACTAGCGTTGCCTTTTCTTAGCTAAGATTGGAAGATAGGACAACTTCCTTCTCCAATTGCTAACCTTTCCACAATGGAAACATTCGGCGTCTTTTATTGGGCTTTCCTTCTTGGAAGGTGGAATATTTTTCCTAGCAAATGACTTGTCATTTTCTTTCCACAAAGTATTCGGCTTATTCTTTTTCACCCTTCAATCCTATTTCTTTCTGATCATCGAACAACATTCGATAATCATTTTGCTGAGCAGCAGCAACTGCCACAACAGGAAGAAAGAATATGTGTTCTAAACTTTATTCAACTTCCAATTATGCTTTAGAACAATTCTCAGGTTGCAGTGCCAGTCTAGGAAGTTTGAACATTGAGTTTATCCTTCTCTAACAAAGAAGGAAGTGTGTTTGGTTTACGTTTTGATTATTTAACATCTACAACGGTATATAAGATTCAATTTAGTATTTTCGATATTGAGCTTTAATAAATTAACTACCCAAGTTTTTATAATATTTTTGAAAAACAATTAATTTACGAAAGCCTAAGATTCACATAGAGGTTCCATAGCCACATCTGTTGATCAGCTAGCAGTTATGGAGTCTATTGGTAGGTAGCGGGTACCAATTGCATTACAAGTACAACTCTTAGATCTTTATGGGACCTAGAGATATTTGTAGTCCAACAAACCACTATTATCTAATGGCATGGTTGTCCCATCATTGCCTCGAACTCAGGTCTCACCGTGAATACGATTAAGTCGTCCAATTTGGAAACAGTGGAAGTTCACACTAGTCTCACTAGATCAAAAAATCCACCTCGTGGCTATAATTCAGCCTAGTCTCACTAGATCAGAAAAATAACGAGGAGTGTTTGCAAGCTCATTGGATGGCATGACTTAAATTTGACAGGTATTTTGGAAAAAGTTTGTGTCAACGAATAATGCATGCACACAAGATTCGCTACACTATTAGTTAAAAAAACATTTTAACCAATTGTATATGTCGATTATGTTTGTGATCTAATTTGTTATTTAATTTATAGGATATAAAAATAACAAATACACAAACGTGTATCGTTTTAAAACAGTTTTAAAAGATGTCGTCCATATATATTATTTGACTTTCAAAATCATTTAACATTAAACTCGTTAGAGTTTAACTTATTTTAAAATCATAAATTTTAATCTTTGAAACTCGTTTAGAGTTTTATTTAATGTTTCCATCAAAAACATATGTAATTTAAGTCTCAAAATTATTTAACTTTAAACTCGTTAGAGTTTAACTTTTTAAAATCATCAATTTTAATATTTGAAACTCGTTACCGGTTTTATTTAATGTTTTCATCAAAAACATTTAGCATATATTATAATCAACAATTAAATATAAATGCATAAAATAAAATACAATCATGCATCACACACACATAGCCTAGCCCAAAAATCCTATGCTTGATCCAATAAGCCGACATGGGATCAAGAACTCAAACTAAGGGTAATATCGTAGCTCCCACTTAATTCAAGAATCAAGTGAAACCTGACAAACGCCATCGTTGTCAACTTGATCTGTTCGCCATCTTCTAAGTCAAAATTCACGTTGCATCTTTATCTTTAATCTTCATCTTATTACATTTATTTAAAATTGAAAAGTACAACTAATCTAATACTTTTGGAATAAACTTAAATACAATACTATGAAAATGTAAAATAAATATAATACAAATTTGGCTTCAAAATGGTCTTTCTAATAAAATAAATAATCAACATGACATAATATTGCCGTAATTAACAATCACAACAATCACATATAATCAAACACATAGGTCGAGGCATTACGGGCTATGTATGCAATCACAATTTTAATAACTACATTATTAAAACCTATATATGTCTTGTCCATGGTTATAATGCATGAGTATAACCATGGAATATAACAATCAACAATTATAATAAATATTCAAACCATAACAATTAAATCTACAATTTAAAATAGTGATATTCTTTCAATCATATTTGTGCGTCATGAGGTTAAGTCTAAATCAACCGCGTTGACTTTAAAAACCAAAAAGGTTTCGACTTTTACCAATTCACCACAAAGCTAAATCTAAAGAAAATCACGCGATAATTAAGATGGTGTAAAAGCGGCTCGGATACCACTGTTGGAAAATCATGTGTACTTTAACCAAATCAGATTAACGCAGCGGATAGTTAAAATAATAATATTATTATTTTATAAACCATTTACAAAATTAAATATTCATATATTTAAATTTAATAAAACATGCACATGATTAACGATCCCAAATATCCAGTTACACCACTAATAATTGTCAAAATATGTAATTCACAAAGTGAGTAAACGATATACCTTTCTTGAAGAAAGTGATTGAAGGAGAGAAACCTACGATCAAAAATATGACCATCTCTTAGGATTGTCCACACTACACTTCAAACGACCGTCAATGGATGCTAGTCCAAACCCAAGTAATTTATTATAATAATCAAATTATTATAATAAATCTTTAATGGAGTACTTGAAAACCGTTTCGCTTGAATTTGAGATCAGTCACTTAAAAGGTACTTCAATTCAAGTTTGAGTGTTATTACATAAATTAAAAGTCTTTCTCTCTCTCTATATATATGTGTCGACCAAAAAAATGAAATAATAATAATCCACACTTGCAAAAAAAAAAAAAAAAAAAAAAAAAAAAAAAAAAAAGAGGAATATATAGTACTTTTTAGAAAACACCCGTGAACCTTTTTTATTGAATTATAGTCACTATATTAACCCGTGAATATTTTACTTTTTGAAAGAATCAAAGATATGATATTGTATTCAATTTCTATATCGGATGTAATATCATAAAGTCGTATTTTTCAAATACTTCAGGAGTATGTTATGTAACTTATAATTAATAATTTCTATCATGTCGCTTTCATGTGAATAGTAAATTAATTAATTTCGTTTCATTTACTATTCATATGAATAGTAAATGAATTAATTTCGATTTACTATTTTGTTACTTGAGTAATATATATACATCATATATATATTTTATTTAACGTCTCGGTGTACATGTGTGTGACCCCGAAGGCTCAAATGAAGTTGACCATATAGTTATATGTTGTACCTTGCACATTAATCCTACACAAGTGTAGTGATTGTGATGGTATAGAAGAAAGCAACTATCGTTTATAAAGAAGAAAATGTGATGTAAGTTAATCCGATTATAAAATTTTTTATTTTGTGGTTTGATTTAGACCCATTTTACATTTAATTTTGAAAATATACTGATGTTAAGATGCTTGTTTTGAAATGATTATTGTGACCATGTTATGATGCCATTCTCATATACATTTGTTGTTGTGTTACTAAAACATGTTTATTACCTTTTGAAGATTTCGTATTACACAATTTTAATTTTTGTTGATGCAGGTGCATAAGAAGCAGAGATATGACAAAGTGAAGTCTATACAAGAAATCAGACTAATTTAAAAGCAGCTTAAACTTTAGAAGTACGCTATTTTTACCAGTTTCTAAATCACATGTCTTGAAAATGAGTATCGATTTATAAAAAATATTTAAATAATTTTCATTGTGGCGTTTCTTAAAAATTGTAGGAGTTAGTGTTCACAGTTAGAAGGCTGTTTTTTTTTGATAATATGTATTTGGATATTAGATACAAAGCATATTTGGGTGTGCTTCTGCTATTAGAAGTCTATATTAGTTGTATTTACAGAAATTGAATTTTGAGGGGGTCTTTAGTTGTGCATTTAGAAAGCGAAATATGCTGTAGAAAATTTGGGTGTGCTTCTGCTATTGGAAACTTTAATCGATACATATATAGTCAGATGCTTAAGTACTCACCAATATCTATTACATACTTCTCATATGCTTAAGTACTCACCAATCTCTAAACATATTTCATATTACATAATGGTGTTTCAATTGATATTTGAGTGATGCATTTAGCTGCTTACTAAACTTGATTGCTAATGTTGCTCCCTTCTCTTTGGTAGGATACTTAGAGTCAATTAGCAGCTTTTGTACAACATCAATAGTAGAGACAAAGCTGTTTTGTGGTCGTATAAGACTAATAACTGCAACAGTAATATTAAGAGACTGTTTTCAACTGGAGCTAGACACGTAATATTATAGGGTGAACTTCAAGCATTAACACTAGGAAATTATGGGCATGGTTCGCAGCAACAAAAGTCAAGATACATGTGTATGGTCCTTGGCTTTAAATGGCATCTTCAAAACTTACAAACTTGCACCTTTAATCGGTGGCACATTGACTTCAAACTCAATAGGTTTCGAGACTTTAAGAAACAATCTAATCTCGCAAAAAGTTGGGCTTTTGATTTGGCAAGCGTGAAGGAGAAACTTCTAGTACGAGTTGAGTTGGACAAACGGTGCATTTCTCTACATTCTTTGAGATGTCTTGTTTGCGATTAGACTTAAAATCAATTGACCATATTTTTGTTTTCTGCAAATTCGCTGTTGATCTATGGGATAAAGTATTCAAATACTGGCAGTGGGCAATATTTCAAGCACAAGCAGTCTTTGTTATTGTTGAGGTATGTCAATTTTTATTCAACAATTAACTTAGAGGTTGGTGTATGTAAGTCCATTGTATGTATGTTGGTGTTTATATGTTATAATCATAAGAATACTGAATGATAGTAAAACAAGAGGAATATTCTAATGAAACCAACTTTTAAGTTGAGATTCAAGAGATCAATCAGAGTACGATACGTGACGCGATAATCACATGTGATTGAAAAATAAAATTTCAAAAAAAAAAATTCGAAAAAAAATTCGAAAATTTTTTTTTTTCAATTTTTTCCAATCAAATGTGATTGGATTTGACATGCAGTAAATCACATGTGATTCTGCATATCAATCACATGTGATTGTAAAATCCAATCAAATGTGATTCTGCATGTCAAATCCAATCACATGTGATTGAAAAAAAAATCAGTAAAATGACGAATTTCAGTAAGTTTGTGCTAAAATCTTCAAACACCAAGTTTTTGATCAAAACTTGATCAAATCACCGAATTAAAGTCTGAAATTTTGAAAATATGATCACGAATGTAACGACCCTGGTTTTTTCAATTTAGAAAAACCATACATTATTACTTAACCAAAAGTTGACCAAAACAAAGTCAACAACATCCACTATTAAATGTATCAAAATAGAATGCAAGTTAATGTTTAACAAAAGCTGCCATCATAAATATGCAGACTCTCTAAGCACAGCGAAAGCAATCAATCAAGAATCTGAGAATAAAACATGCGAGTAACTGTCAACAAAAATGTTGAGTGAATTATAGGTTTAATATTGCAAACAATATTTAATTTAAACCATAAAAATTTATGTTTGAAAACATAAAAACTCCTTTTTGGACCACAAAATTATATGCTAGAAAACATATAAAAACATTATTCCATTTTCCGTGAGCCACCTGGTAACCACTTAACCATTTATTTACCCTTGCCATACACAATAAATAATATACACCGAACAAGTGTATCTTCAACTAAATACGAAGTACTAAACATTCCGATTATAAATTGCTAGCGCGACTAGCTCGAAATGGGGTTGTCAAACCCGATAGATCTATCAGTAGAATTTGCGTTCACCAGTAGAAACCAGTGATTACAGTTACCAGACTAGGGAATATTTTCGTTCAACTCACAATGAATAACTTAAACCAATTTCCACTTGTGTCCAATATGAAAAATAAAATGCATGTATTCTCATCCCAAAAGATATAAAATAGAAAAATAGGACTATAACTCACCTTAAAGCAAATGAAGTAACCACACAAAAAGCGAACAGCAAACGAAGTAAATTGATCAAGAATGATCACAACGCCGACCTATAAATAAAGCAGTTCGATATAAATAACTAACTTAGGTCAAGTCTTAGTATGACAGCTATAGTACTTATTGCAAGTAAACATAGAACAACACTCAACATGCATCGGTTTGATCGGAACAGCGTACGGACACACACTTTCTATTTTTAGAAAGTTTCTATTTTTAGCAGGTTTCCATTATTGGAAAGTTTCTATTTTTGAAAAGTTTCTATTTTAGGAAAGTTTCTATTTTTGGAAAGTTTCTATTTTAGGAAAGTTTCTATTTTTAAAAAGTTTCTATTTTTGAAAAGTTTCCTTAATTAGAAGTCAACAAAAGTCAACTGAAAGTCAAAGTCAACCGAAAGTCAACTCAAAAGTCAACCTTGGTCAAACATAGTAAACGTAAATTTTAAAAGTATAAGTTATATTAATAATATAGGTTATAATGTTAATTAAAGTCATATATGTATAATTATGTCATAACATAAGTTTAATTAAATTAAATTGAATTATTAAAGTTAACATAAGTTTAAATGATATAATTAATATAACATAAGTACTTAATTAAGTAATTAAATATTAATCATAATATAAGTATTATTAATTAATAATAAATTTTAAATCATATCATAAGTATTATTAATTAATAATGAATTATTAATCATATCATAAGTTTCTAATTATAATTATTAAATCATAAGTATCTAATAATTAAATTATAATTAAATAATAACTAAGCCTCATAATAATTAAATAATTAATTAATCCTTATTATAAGTCTTATTATAATAATCTCATAATATAAGTTTAATACTTACCATAAGTATGTTTCATTAATAATAAAAGTTTCATTAATCATAAGTTTGATTAAATGTTTAATTAAATCATAATTAATTAATAAATGATATAATGAATATATATATCATAAGTCTTAAATTAAATAATTACTTTTTATATCATAAGTAATTTATTAATGATGAAAATCATTATTTATATCATAAGTCATAATTAATAAGCATAAGTTTTAATGAAAAGTTCATCGGGTCATAACTTGAGTCCCGGGAATCAGTTTTCGGTGAGCCTTATATATATTTTCGCCTAACCAACCCACCCGACACATTAGTGTACTCAAGAACATCCCAATAACAGACAACAAGTCTTGACTTACAGCCCTAAATCAACATGTGGCTTTAATCCGTTCAAAAACATGTTTTAGTCATAACGGGTGATCCGTGGCTCGGATTTCGATGACCCGAACATGAAAGTTCATCCCATCATCAATCCTAACACATTAGTACACCCTAAAAACTCTAAAAATGATCACAAAGTCGGACCCCATCTGCTCATACATGCTTTTACATTTTAATTTCATCAAAACCCTAAATCGGGCATAACTTTTGATCCGAAACTCAAAACAACATGAATCCAAAGCCTAAAATTATTGTATTGATGAGAGGAACTCATCTATACATTTTATTTAACCAAAAACATCTGTTAAATTTACTGATTTTAAACAAATAGCTGCTGTCCGCTTTTAATCATACCGAAAACATAGTAAATCGATCAATTCTACGCATAATAACAACAATACAATCACATACAAGTACTATAACATCATCATACACAAAAAAAATCAGTAAAAATAATTGAAATTGAAAAATCTAAGGTTAGGGTTTATACCCTAATCAAAAATCAAGAAGAAGGATGTTGAAGGTCGCGAGATGGAGAACCCGTATGTGCAATTTATCTTTATAGATGATGAATAATTGATATTTTGATGAAGAAAACCAAAAATGATGATGATGGGGCTATAGGGGTCGTTCAATATGAGAGGAGAGGAGAAGAATCCTTTAGGTTTTGATTAAAATGAAAGTAGTAGTGAATTTTTGACTAAAAAGGCACTAGTATGCAAAAATTGCACCAAACACCCCTCCCTTTAAGGGGTTTGGCCGAAGTATAGCATGGGGTGGGCCCCATTAGCCCAAATTTGATAAATGTCCAATAGCTTATGGCCCGAATGCCCGAATGAAGCCCAAAACGCGAAAACACGACTACGCGATTGAAAAATTCGGAGAGATAACAAATACGCGACGAAAAATATATATAAATATATGACATTAAAATATCTGTTATATTTTAGTAGGCTTATAACTACCTTTAGTGGCCTGGTTCAATATATTCAAATTGAAAGAACCAATAAAAGAGAGATGTGTTGTAGAAGATATAGGAGAGAAAGAGGTTGAAGAGAGGTGTGATGTATTTAATGTATATGTGTGTTTTTGTAACTTACATTATGCACATATATATAGTACAAATTTTACTATCCATATTTGACTAATTACCATCCATATTTAACTACTAAATTTACAACACTCCCCCTTGGATGGTAATTTTTTTTAAAGAGCAATTAATACTGCCTCGTTAAAAACCTTGCTAAAGAAAACCCAGTGGGATAAAACTTTAGCTAAGGGAAAAAGAGTGCAGCATAGAGTTGACTCTCCCTCAAGTAGACAACGCTGAGTCGTCACATCTTTTGAACTTGCCTCATGCCAATATTGTGAACGTATGTTTTGAAAACAGCGATTGACAGTGCTTTGGTATAAAGATCAGCAGAGTTGTTGATTGAACGTATCTCATTTTAATCTGGTTGTCTTTTACGAGATCTTGAGTATATGAGAAGAATCTGAGGTTTTCATCTGAAACTGTATCATCTAAATCTTTTATGTACAAGTTTGACCCTTGTGATTTGTCTACAGTCTCCTTCATGGTTTGCTCAAACTGTTGTTTCAATTCCTATTCCCTTTCAGTCTTTTTCTGAGCCTTACCAATATACCATTCTTTTCCATCAAACTTATGACCGTTAAGACCGTTTATAGCTTTAGCGTCTCGTCAGCATTTATGTTTTGTTCTGTCATTTTTGATACTCTTCTTTCATTTGTACTATGTAAGCTGTATTATCTTCATAGATAGTTGTTGGGCTTTTATAGCGTTCTAGTCCACAAGAATCAATAATGATTTGTATCATTGATCTTAACTAAAATCATTCCCGAGTAGCTTCATGTAATGCAATCACTTCGGCATGATTTGATGATGTTGCAACAAGTGTTTGTTTTGAGAACGTCATGATATTGCGGTGTCTCCATTTAGGAATACATATCCAGTTTGAGATTTAGATTTATGTAGATCAGATAAATAATATGCATCTGTATAACCAAACAAATCTTGTTTCGAGTTGTTAGAATAAAATAATTATAAATCAGTAGTTCCCCGAAGGTATCAAACTATTTGTTTAATTCGATTCCAATGTCTTTTGGTAGGGGCTGAGCTGAACCTTGTCAACAAATTAACTACAAAAGAAATGTCAGATCTTGTATAATTTGTAAGATACATAAGAGCCCCAATTGCACTAAAATATGGAACTTCTGAACCAAGAAGATCTTCATGATCTTCTAGAGGATGAAATGGATTAGTATCAATATTAAGATCTAACACCCATATGAGTACTTAATGGTTTTTGTCTTGTCCATATTAAAATATTTTAAAATCTTTTCGGTATAAGTTGTTTGATGTATAAGTAAGTCATTAGTTATATGCTCAATATGTAAATCAACGTAATACTTGATTTTTTTTTTTAAATCTTTCTTTAGAAGTTGAATGGCTTCATAGATTTTTTTATTTAAGATAATTGATATAAACAGCTATGATCACATATCCGAACATTGTTTTTATAAAACACACGTGCAATTTAGTTTATATGTATACCCTTTTCTTATCAAGTAGTAATTTAATCGATTATACCATATACGTCCCAATTGTATAAACCCATTTAGAAATCTTTGTGATTTAATGGAATATATTCCATTGGGTTTTGCATTAGATGCTTATGATACCTTAACCCTTCAGGTATATTCATATATATATCATTATTAAGTTATCCATACAGATAAGTAGTAACAACATTCATGAGATGCATTTAAATAACTACCAGGTTGATTAAGTATCTAATAAGTAATTATATTCATTATAGGAGGATAAGTTTTTCTCCTAATTCATTTCTGGTCTTTGTGGGAAATCTTGAGTTACAAGTCTAGTTTTGCCTTGTAACTTCATTTGTACATTTCTTTTCGGATAAAAATTTATTTGTATCCCATTGTTTCACATCTTTAAAAGTGATAACGATTGATCCAAAAACTTTTCTTTTATTGAGCGATTCTAATTCAGCTCGTATTGCTCCTTTCCGTTGTGTTCAATCACGTCTATTTTGATATTCAATGACAGATTTTGGTTCCAGATCATCATCTTTATTCATGATGTCATTGAAACATTATATGAAAATATCTCATCAAGATTTTTCATTTCATTTCAGTTTCATAATATTGCATAATTTATTGCAATTTATGTATTTACATTTATCAATATCCTCTGCAGAAGGAGTATTGATTTGTGGTTCTTGTTGAACACTTTCTTTTACCTCATTATCAGCTGATTTTCTTTTTCGAGGATTTTTATCTTTGGAACCAATTGGTCTCCCACGTTTCTGCTATAGCAAAGACTCATGAGTGACATTATTGCCAGCTTTTGTAATTTCAATTCTAGCTGAAGCATTTACTGCTGGTATATATGATTTAGTCACTTATTTTTTGTATCTTTAAATGCATAAAGTAATTAATTTGCAAGTTCTTGCATATGCATTATATTTGAAATTTCTTTTCGCATTCTTTTGTGCGATGATCAATATTCCTTAATTGATGTTCACACCATGAAACATCATTTTATTTATATTTCATTTCTCCCCCTAATATAGGGAACAATGTTTCATTAAAGTGACAATCGACAAAACTTGCTGTAAAAACATCACCCGTCATGGGTTCAATATATCTTATGATTGAAGATGTTTAATATCTAACATATATTTCAATCCTTCTTTGAGGAACCATTTGTTGTGGTTGTTCAATTAAAAATACACTGCACAACCAAATGTTCTAAGATGGAAAATATTTGGTCTCCACCATAATTAAGTTGGTAATGGAGAATATTTATAACTTGCACTTGATTTAATGCGAATTAATGTCACATCATGTAAATTTACATGTCCCCATATAAATATTGAGAGTTTTGTACTCATTTCTAATTGTCTAGTTATTAAGCGTTTATCTATTGATTCAGCTAAACTAATTTTGTGTATGCACATGAGCAACTGGATGTTCAAAAACAATCCTTGTAAACATATAATAATCATTAAAATCTTGAGATGTTAACTCACCAGCATTATCAAGTCTCATCCTTTTAATGGTGTAATCAGAATAATGTGTTCTTAATTTAATAATTTGTGCAAGAAACTTTGCAAATGCCATATTATGGCTTGATAACACACAAACATGAGACCATGCGTTAGATGCGTCTATTAGAAAAATGGTCCACATGATGGATGAATTGGTCCATATATATACCCTTGAATTCTTTCAAGAAACATTGGTGATTATTTCTCAATGTGCTTTTCATTAATCGCCATATGTGATTTTCATTAATCACCATATGTGTTTTTCGTTAATCACTATATGTGATTTTCATTAATCACTATATGTGCTTTTCATTAATCACCATATGTAATTTTCATTAATCACCATATGTGCTTTTCATCATATATCATTTTCACCATATGCGCTTTTAATCATATGTGCTGCGCTTTTCGTCATATGCACTTTTCAATATATGCGCTTTTAATTATATGCGATGCGCTTTTCATCATATGCGCTTTTTATCATATGCGCTGCGCTTTTCATCATATGCGCTTTTTATCATATGCGCTTTTAATCCTATGCGCTTTTCGGTGCTGCATAGATATTTCTCATTTTCGATTATCATTGACTGATAATCATATCCATTATGATATATATCAGAGAAACTTAACAAATTTCTCTTTGATTTGGGAGAAAACAAGACATTATTTACCAAAAAATTCGTACCATTTGGTAATATGAAATTTTGCCTTTTTCATTTCTTATATCAAGTTTGCAAGAGCTGATATAGTATTTATAATTCCTTCATTTGATTTAAATCAATGAAATATTTCTTAGATTTGATCATAGTGTGTATGTTACTACTATCTGCAATACATAGGTCTTTACCATTTAATTGATGTTGTATTTCTGCAGGATTCATACTAAAACTTCAAATAAGATAAGCAAATAATGAGTTATATTTCAGCAAGATAATCAAATTATATTACCTGCAAACAAGTTATAATCTGAAGTACATAAAAGATAACACTTAATAAAACATATGCGTTATGGTCTAAAATCATTTATTTATGAGTGATACATAAAAAAAAAAACTAGGCATCTTAGAAAATTCAAACCATTCAAGTCTCAAGGTAGCTCAGGGTTAATTTAATTAAGATTTGTCAACAGATTCACTCTCGTTTTCTTTTCTTTTTGGGACTTATTTGTAGAGCTAAACAAGATGTTCATGTATTCAAGAAATACTAGACTGATGATCCACGTTACCAGATCATTAATAAGAATCTCCGGAATTCTTATAAGAGCGTCTACTAATATCTTTAATTTTATTCTTTCATGGATCACCGTTATTTTTTTTTTTTTTTTTTTTGATAATTAATATCGTATCTATCTTTGAGTATTTTCCATAATACACTTGGATTTTCGATCATATAATATGTAGATTCTAAGGACTCGTCAATATATTTGCTAAGAAAAATACTTACTATTGCTTTCTCTTGTTCGGAATAATTGTTATTTTCATTCAGGGTTTCTAAAATACCGTTTGATTCGAGATGTTTTTCTACATTCATAACTCATGTTAAGTAGTTGTTCCCACTTGTTCTAAATGAGCAAATTTAAGCCTTTTCAAATTCGACATTTTCTATTATCAAAAAGATGAATAACATAAATCATAATCATAATCAACTTCTATTCATAGACAAATAATAAAATGAAATTAGAATCATTTTAAATTCATAAGTAGCAAACAACAGAATAATGGTATGATTACAAATAATAAAACCACAAGGGCAGGATAGAATATAGGTTCACCCGGTGGTATATTAGCAACAATGATGATAGTTAATATGACCAATACAATAGGAAAAATCATCCTTGTGTGAATCATTTTTACAAAAACTTTTTGAGAGTAGTAATCTGAAAAATGAAGATTGATTTGTGAAAATGTGAAAACGGAGATGTTTATTTTATATTTGAAAAATATAGTTGTTGTAACGTCGTCAGTTGACGTTAACAACCGTTATGTATATATGACCGTTGTAAAGTTGTTAGTTGACGTTAACGAATAAAGTCACTATATCAAAACGCGTATGAGTAATATAAAGGACAAGATTTTTTTTTCTTATTTTAACTTTTAAGATTTACTTTTAATAAAAATACAAACTACTTTTTCTTATTTTAACTTTTAAGATTTACTTTTAATAAAAATACAAACTATTTTTCTTATTTTAACTTTTAAGATTTACTTTTAATAAAAATACAAACTACTTTTCTTATTTTAACTTTTAAGATTTACTTTTAATAAAAATACAAACTACTTTTTCTTATTTTAACTTTTAAGATTTACTTTTAATACTTTTAATAAAAATACAAACTACTTTTTCTTATTTTAACTTTTAAGATTTACTTTTAATAAAAATACAAACTACTTTTTCTTATTTTAACTTTTAAGATTTACATTTAATAAAAATACAAACTATTTTTTCTTTTTTTAACTTTTAAGATTTACTTTTAATAAAAATACAAACTATTTTTTCTTATTTTAACTTTTAAGAATAAACATTAGTATACATGAAATAAATAATGATTAATTGCATAAGTAATCATAAATGTTAGATAACATATAAAGACCCCATCGTATTCGTATTGATCGGAATTAATCTCGACCCATGGTACCGTGTTGTCAAATGACGTGTTGCGTACATAAAGTACCGTGTTGTCAAATGACGTGTTGCGTACAATCATGAGGTCTTATTAACATAAATATAAATGTTAGTGAAGTTAATAAGAGTTAGATTACAGAAAATATAATTCAGGCGGTATAACCGACCATATATAACTTAAATAACATAAATATAAATGTTAGTGAAGTTAATGAAAGTTATATTACAGAAATATAATTCAGGCGGTATAACCGACCATATATAACTTAAATAACATAAATATAAATGTTAGTGAAGTTAATAAAAGTTAGATTACAGAAATATAATTCAGGCGGTATAACCGACCATATATAACTTAAATAACATAAATATAAATGTTAGTGAAGTTAATAAAAGTTAGATAATTTCTTACCTTGATTAGTGACGTGTGCTTGCTTAGATAAACCTTGATTATACGGAGCACTTCGTGCTGATAACGTGTTATATTTCAGTAGGCTTATAACTACCTTTAGTGGCCTGGTTCAATATATTCAAATTGAAAGAACCAATAAATTAGAGATGTGTTGTAGAAGATATAGGAGAGAAAGAGGTTGAAGAGATGTGTGATGTATTTAATGTATATGTGTGTTTTTGTAACTTACATTATGCACATATATATAGTACAAATTTTACTATCCATATTTGACTAATTACCATCCATATTTAACTACTAAATTTACAACAATATCATATTTAAAATATTTAGGACTTAAAAATCCCAAAAGCTCGACCTTTGGTTTGAAAACCTAAAAGATTCGCCGGATAAAATTCCGCGATACGTAGAAGCGTATAACTTAAAATATGAATACAAATATTCATTTAACACATAATAATTAATATATTATTACAAAAATAATATAGGTCATAGAAATGACGTGGCACGAATAACAGTTAACGGTCATTAAATAATTAACGGTAAAAGATAACGGAAAAAGTAGGGTCGTTACATTACCTTCCAGTTACGGAAATTTCGTCCCGAAATTTAAGCAGGTGCAGGGATTGACTCAACATCTGGGAACAAATGCGGGTACTTCTGCTTCATCTGATCTTCACGCTCCCAAGTGAACCCGGGACCGTGTCTGGCATTCCATCTAACTCGAACAATAGGAATTCTGCTCTGCTTAAGAGTCTTAACCTCTCGATCCATAATTTCAACAGGTTCCTCAATAAAATAAAGTTGCTTATCAACATGAAGTTCCTCTAGAGGAATAGTTTCATCTGCTTCGGCTAAACACTTCTTTAAATTCGATACATGAAAAACATCATGAACAGCACTGAGTTCTTGTGGTAATCTCAAACGATAAGCCACGGGTCCAACTCTCTCAATGATCTCAAATGGTCCAACAAAACGAGGATTCAACTTTCCTCTTTTACCAAAACGTATCACGCCCTTCCAAGGTGATACCTTCAACATAACACTTGGTGGTCGACCTGAAATTCAATATCGTTGCTTCTCTTATTGGCATAGCTCTCTTGTCGACTTCTGGCGGTTCTCAATCTTTCCTTAATCTGTACTATTTTCTCGGTAGTCTCATGAATAATTTCTGGACCTGTGAGTTGAGCATCCCCAACCTCATTCCAACAAATAGGAGACCTACATTTTCTACCATACAGAGCTTCAAACGGTACGGCTTTAATACTTGCATGATAGCTGTTATTATAAGAAAATTCAGCTAGTGGCAAATATCTATCCCACCCAATACCAAAATCAATAACACACGCTCGTAACATGTCTTCTAATGTTTGAATTGTCCTTTCACTCTGACCATCCGTCTGCGGATGATAAACGGTGCTCATATCCATCTTAATTCCTAAAGATTCCTGTAAGGATTGCCAAAACCATAAATTAACTGTCTCGGTCTGAAATGATTGATACAGGTACCCCATATCTAGAAACAATCTCCTTCAAATACAAACGAGTAAGCTTCTCCATCGAATCTGTTTCCTTAATCGGCAAAAAGTGAGCTGACTTAGTGAGTCGATCTACAATCACCCAAATGGTATCATAGCCACCCGCAACTCTCGGTAACTTCGTAATAAAATCCATAGTAATACCTTCCCACTTCCACTCGAAAATCTCAGGTTGCACCAACAGTCCAGACGGTTTTTGATGTTCGGCCTTAACCTTAGCACAGGTCAAATACTTAGCCACATAAGTAGCCACATCAGCCTTCAAATTAGGCCACTAATACAGCTCCTTAAGATCATGATACATCTTCCCTGAACCAGGATGAATAGAGTATCTAGACTTATGAGCTTCATCCAAAACAAGTTGTCGTAAATCACCAAATTTCAAAACCCAAAGACGTCCTGCAAAATACCGAGTACCATCGGTTCGTACCTCAAACTGTTTACTCAAGCCTCGACCCGTTATGAAATTCTTCTCCTTCAAGGCTTCTTGTTGTACCTCAAGAATCTGCCTAGCGAGGTTAGTTCAAAAGGTCATACTCAAGGCTCTAAACCTACGAGGTTTAACTCTCTCTTTTCGACTTAAAGCATCAGCCACAACATTGGCCCTTCCCGGATGATAAGGAGTTCACAATAATAATTGTTCAATAACTCAATCCATCTTCGCTGTCTCAAATTAGCTGTTTTCGATCAAGAACATTTTGAAGACTTTTATGATCAGTGTACACTGTACTTTTGACCCCATACAGATAATGTCTCCAAATCTTAAGTGCAAACACAACATCTCCTAACTCTAAATCACGGGTTGTATAATTATGCTCGTGAATCTTCAACTCACGTGACGCGTGCGTAATAACTTTCTTTCGTTGCATCAAAACACAACCAAAGCCCTGACGCGAAGCATCACAATAAAAGACAAAATCATCATTACCCTCAGGTAGTGACAATATCGGAGCGGTAGTCAACTTCTTCTTCAGAGTTTAAAAAGCAGTCTCTTGTTCATCCTTCCACTCATACTTCTTCCCCTTGTGGGTTAAAGCAGTCAGAGGTTTCGCTATACGAGAGAAATCTTGAATGAATCTTCTATAGTAACCTGCCAACCCTAGAAACTGACAAATCTGAGTAGGAGTCTTCGGAATTTCCCACTTCGCGATTGCCTCAATCTTGGCAGGATCAACTTGTATTCCCTGTTTACAAACAATATGTCCAAGGAATTAAACTTCTCTTAACCAGAAAGCACACTTAGAGAACTTAGCGTACAACTCTTCTTTCCTCAACAAATCAAGCACCAACTTCAAATGTTCTTCGTGCTCTTCATCACTCTTGGAATAAATAAGGATGTCGTCGATGAAAACGATAACAAATCTATCCAGATAGGGTCTACACACACGGTTCATGAGGTCCATGAACATAGCAGGTGCGTTAGTCAATCCGAACGGCATAACAAGAAATTCGTAGTGACCATAACGGGTGCGAAAATGCGGTTTTCAGAATATTGGATTCTTTAACCCGCAGTTGATGATAACCGGAACGAAGATCAATCTTAGAATAAATGGACGAACCTTGAAGTTGATCGAACAGATCATCAATTCTCAGAAGAGGGTAACGGTTCTTAACCGTAAGTTTGTTCAACTCATGATAATCAATACACCATCGGAGCGAACCGCCTTTCTTCTTAACAAACAAAACAGAAGCTCCCCAAGGGGACGTATAAGGACGAATGAGGTATAGTTGCAGCCAACAAAGGAAGAAATATAGAGAGCAACCATATTAGTGGTAACGATGTTTAAGACAATTCATTCAAAGGGAATAACAAGGATCATGAACTTCAAAGTAAATTTTCATTACATTTCCAAAAGGAAGACGTACAAAAGGTGTGATCTTTCAACGACAGTGAACTTACTCGCACCATGAGCGACTCAATCTAGGATTCATCCTTATTCTTCAATTTATATGCGGATGAAAGGAAACGTGAATCGTGGACTATAAAGAATAGTCGACTCCAGGTGAGATGAATCTCCAAAAGTGATTTCGTGCACCTCAAAGTATTGAATCATAGGGTTGATGTTGCGGTTGACAGCGAATATTGAGAGTAGAAACTCCTCAAACGGTCTAGTGTAATATACATCCATGATACCCACTATAACAACAGTTGGGGTAGAAACCAACTTAGCGCCTTTTCTACAATAGGGTGACCACTGAGTGTACTCCAGAAAGTTGATTTATCGGTTCGCGTTTCGGCCATGTCCAACCATAAGAGGAAAATTTTATGAGCGCAAAGACTTTCCAACAAATTTTATAAAACCGGCATCCAAAGTGGTGTAAGAGTTTCTATCAATGAAATTAATGGTAAGTTTCATTCTTAAACGGAGGATGAGAAGAACTGTGATCCAAACACTCTCTAGAGTAATGCGAAAATTTGATAAAATCAATCAAAGGAGTTTTGAAAAAGCTTTAAACGTTTGATGTGACAACATAATCGGAACGAAGTTCTTAGTAAATTTAGAAGTATGTATAACGTGTACCATTTTATATAAAACAAATTGAGTTAGTCAAACAGCTCAATAAATGAGTGGTTTTAAAAAAAAAAATTGAAGGCATGATTTAGTATATACTAGCCAAAATAGGTAAGGGTAAATTTATTCATTTGAACCCATACGTACATATATGATTTTATACATTGTATACCTGACAAAATATTTCGTTACTTCTATTCGCCCATAAATCTCGTGAGAACCGCCTAATTAAACAAATGTGTAAAACTCTCGATGATAGGATGATAAACAGGAGTATCTGTATTTCAGAGGTTACAAGTTGAAGTAAGATCGTGGAAGATCTAGTAAAGGACTTGAATCGTCGTGCGACATTTGACCAACAAATGTTACGAGGTCTTGAAAACCAATGAGTTAAAAGTTGTTTTGACTATTATCAGGACATAAGTCCTTAGGCCAAAACTGTTCCCGAGCGACGTTGTTGCTAACAAGCGAGTTATGAAGGATAGAGCATGAGATAGATAATCTGGTTAAAACGAGCTTCTCGTACATCAACAAATAAGATAATGAATATTTTTCTTACCCATGTAATACATCGGAATTTCTGAATGAGTAGTGTAAAAATCTTCTTTGACTCACTTTCTATTCCTCATGTCACAATATTGGGACTTCTTTATGAATTAACGTAATATAATCACGTTGGCCTGACGCCATTATATTTCACTAATTCATAGTTCCATTCCAATAGCACTACATGAGGTCAGGACACGCGATCAACCTTGAATTTTCACACAATTTCTCTAAACGATTTCTTAAACAATGTGCTAAGGATAGCACAAGAGACAAAGCATCCAAAGTATTGAATAGCAGTAATGATGACATAGAAATGTCTTCGAAGTACCAAGAATCTATAAAAGTCAAGAATGACATTTTCCGGTTCAAAAACCAAAGCACATAGGTACAACGACACAAAGGCACGTAATATAACAAGAATGTTATATACCTAAACATAATAGCTGACATTGAAATGCCGAGCATTTAGAAGTCAAGAATGAAATCTCGCGTAATATAACTCAAACGTTATATACATAACCATAATAGATGACATAGAAATGTCGAGAATTTCAGAAGTCAAGAATGACATCCCTCGGTTTCACTACCCGAGGTGTTCTTATAAGGATAAGTTCGCATGAGTCAGAGAATACGTTTAAATCAGAATGGGAGTTCCTCCCGGATTCAGAACATAATAGAGATGTATGTATGATAATAATATACATACCAATACGATACAAATAATCACATATAATAATATATTATAGGCCGGGCTGTAGACTAGACTCACTAATGCACCCTATCGACTCTGGTAACGACATCAATGTAGCCTAATTCCCTAAAACCAACGCTCTAATACCAACTGAAACGACCCGTCAAAGTACACTTGACGACCATCGTTATCTTGGTCCCACAGCTTGATCATAACTCTATATGAATTTGATAAATAACCTTGCATTCTTTATTTAAAAAATGATTTCCTATAAAGAAAACCTACCAAAATATGTAAGTTTAGAAAACAATACATTATTACTTAACCAAAAGTTGACCAAAACAAAGTCAACAACATCCACTATTAAATGTATCAAAATAGAATGCAAGTTAATGTTTAACAAAAGCTGCCATCATAAATATGCAGACTCTCTAAGCACAGTGAAAGCAATCAATCAAGAACCTGAGAATAAAACATGCGAGTAACTGTCAACAAAAATGTTGAGTGAATTATAGGTTTAATATTGCAAACAATATTTAATTTAAACCATAAAAATTTATGTTTGAAAACATAAAAACTCCTTTTTGGACCACAAAATTATATGCTAGAAAACATATAAAAACATTATTCCATTTTCCGTGAGCCACTTGGTAACCACTTAACCATTTATTTACCCTTGCCATACACAATAAATAATATACACCGAACAAGTGTATCTTCAACTAAATAAGAAGTACTAAACATTCCGATTATAAATTGCTAGCGCGACTAGCTCGAAATGGGGTTGTCAAACCCGATAGATCTATCCGTAGGATTTGCGTTCACCAGTAGAAACTAGTGATTACAGTTACCAGACTAGGGAATATTTTCGTTCAACTCACAATGAATAACTTAAACCAATTTTCACTTGTGTCCAATATGAAAAATAAAATGCATGTATTCTCATCCCAAAAGATATAAAATAGAAAAATGGGACTATAACTTACCTTAAAGCAAATGAAGTAACCACACAAAAAGCGAACATCAAACGAAATAAAGTGATCAAGAATGATCACAACGCCGACCTATAAATAAAGCAGGTCGATATAAATAACTAACTTAGGTCAAGTCTTAGTATGACAGCTATAGTACTTGTTGCAAGTAAACATAGAACAACACTCAACATGCATCGGTTTGATCGGAACAGCGTACGGACACACACTTTCTATTTTTAGAAAGTTTCTATTTTTAGCAGGTTTCCATTATTGGAAAGTTTCTATTTTTGGAAAGTTTCTATTTTAGAAAAGTTTCTATTTTTGGAAAGTTTCTATTTTAGGAAAGTTTCTATTTTTGGAAAGTTTCTATTTTTGGAAAGTTTCCTTAATTAGAAGTCAACAAAAGTCAACTGAAAGTCAAAGTCAACCGAAAGTCAACTCAAGAGTCAACCTTGGTCAAACATAGTAAACGTAAATTTTAAAAGTATAAGTTATATTAATAATATAGGTTATAATGTTAATTAAAGTCATATATGTATAATTATGTCATAACATAAGTTTAATTAAATTAAATTGAATTATTAAAGTTAACATAAGTTTAAATGATATAATTAATATAACATAAGTATTTAATTAAGTAATTAAATATTAATCATAATATAAGTATTATTAATTAATAATAAATTTTAAATCATATCATAAGTATTATTATGAAAGGACCCGTCCTAATCCACCTGGACGAAGTCATCAACATTTGGTCCCATTGCGATGATCGGCTCCAAGTAATGTCCTTATATTGAGCAAATGCACAGCGGAAGACTTAATTCGTACATGAGAATAAACATGCTTAAAACGTCAACATAAAGTTGGTGAGATATAGGTTTAATGCCGGCAGCGTTATAAATATAGACCACAAGATTTCATATATAAACGTTTTAATAAAAATATTCTAAGTTGTTGAGCACTTGATAACCATACTTAACATTTAATCAACGTCGCATATTCCCTTTATTATGAAATCTTACTACACCGTACCAAGTGTAGTCACCGAAACAAAGTACTGTGCAACCGTTGAATACTGGTCGTCCAGTCCGGTTGGGGTTGTCAGGCCCGATAGATCTATCAACAGGATTCGCGTTTACAATACCTCATGTAAATAGTAGTTACCAAGTTACAGGGAAGTATGTCAGTGGTACAACTCAACGTAGAATATATATTTTTAATCACTTGTGTCCATAACGTAAATCATAAAATGCATGTATTCTCATCCCGAAATATTTAGAGTTTAAAAGTGGGACTATATACTCACTTTTGCCTTGAAGGTATTTAATTCGACTTGGTCTCCGATAGATATCACGAACCTAACCATATATATAATATATCAACATATTTTCTTTTTAAGTAATCGTTACATATATATATATACTTTTAATACTTTTAATATTTTCTTAGTCCGTAGTTAGCAGTCCGATGTTAGTGGTCCACAATTAGTTGCTTAAATAAAATAAATAAAGACCCCATCGTATTCGTATTGATTAGAATTAATCTCGACCCATGGTACCATGTTTTCAAATGACGTGTTGCGTACATAACGTATCGTGTTGTCAAATGACGTGTTGCGTACAATCATGAGGTCTTATGATTAATCTTCTCGTGTTGTTTACGGGTGGTCCTGAAATATATAAAATCAAATTATAAGTAATTATATATAAAATATCATATTAATTAGAAAAGATATGATTAATTTACTTTTTCTCCAAATATTTTCGTAGCTAAACTAGGTTCGGATACCCAATCTTGTTTTAGTCGTTGTTTCTTCATTACAACTCCGTTTTTGTTGGTTCAACTTGCCACTTCCTTGGATCGAGTCAATTTTAAGAATATAAACTGAAAATACCTTAGTTTGTATTCGAAATCATAGGTTATAGGTCAAACTTTGGTGAAACTTATGAAAGTGATCATTTTCCATCATAAAAACAACATTTAATGATCATTTTTCTAAAAAAACTTACACTTTGAGTTAAACCATGAAATTTTTATGTGTTAACATATTCATAATAAATATCATTTTTCCAGAACATGAACTTCTAATTCAAAGTTCAAGATGGTTTTTAATTATCCAACCCAAAACAGCCCCCGGTTGCACTCCGACGACGTAGATTCAGTTTTTAAGATGTTCTTTGTAAAACCAAGTTATATCTTGTTAGGTTAGTATATCATTATGATATATTACAGGTCTTGAGGTGTTTTAAAAGTCAAGTTAGAAGGATCTATTTAGTTTGCGAACAAGTTTGAAATCATTCAAACTATGTTCTTGTTGTTAAAATTTTATACCACAAAATAAGATAGCTATATGAATATGAATTGAATAAGATTATGAACAAGGTTACTACCTCAAGTTACTTGGACAAAGTTACTGCAAAAGATAAGAAATAATCTTGGAATCAAAGAGTGGTGGAGTTAGATCAAAAGGTTGGAAGTAAACTTCTTCAAATGGGTGGTTATTTTGATATGTTCTTGAAAGAGTTTTCTTATGGTGTTTAAGGCTTGTAATTGAAGCTAAATGATGGGAAAAATGCTTGGAGATGATCAAGTATGAAGTTAGTAGTATTTTGAGAGAGAAATGAGGGTGTAGATATGAGAAAATGGAGTGAAGAAATGGTGTTCATTTATAAAAACGTTTTTAGTTTATAAAGAAAGAAAAGGATTCCTAATTTTGTTTTCTTACTAATAATTCATACTACTTGACAAATCCTAGTTACCTCATATCTAGGGCAGTAATAATGTTGATTAGGATGTTGATTTGATGTGTATATATCAATAGTAAATACGTATAGAAGCTGGGTATGATACGGGTACATATACCCTAGATATACGTATAGAAATCTTGAGGAAACGGAACGAGAATTCAAATATAGCTATCTTTTGTGAATATACTTATATTGTTTTATGTATTTAAGTCCTTAAAAAGTGATTAAATACATTATATATACGATACATGTATAAGCATTATAGATTATAAGTATATATATCAAAGAATGTTACGTATAGTTATCGTTTTGAAAACTTAAGTTAGTAGTTTCAAAATATACTTATAACTCATTGTCATTAGTACACAATGAGATGTTAAACCATCCTTAGATCATGTTAAATATATATAAATACATATATATACACAAACGTATAATTATCGTATGTTATATAGTTCGTGATATCATCGGTCATATTGGACGGTCAAACGTTGTGTAAAACTCTTTTCAAAAACATAAGTCTCAACAATTTGGATTGCTTATCATGTTGGTATGGTTTAATTTATGTAAATATTAATCTCATAAGTATAATTTGGTCAGAAAATTCCGGGTCATTACAGTACCTACCCGTTAAAGAAATTTCGTCTCCGAAATTTGATAGAGGTTGTTATGGATAACAATAAGAAGGTTTTCATGACAAATATAAGGTGATAATGGAGTTTTATCATCATTGAGTAATGTAGATAAAACGATTCGATTATGCGAAGAATATAAATGAGACTATCGTAAAAGAGTGAGATGAGTAAAATATATTCGTCTTAACCGATGACGTAGTTATGATTGATTTCCGGGATTTAAGGGATTTAAAGAGAATCTTATGTAATAAGATTTGGTTCTTTGGTGATTAAGGAAATCAGGATCTTCTTTGATTATATGCAATAATCTGTTTCGATTGCTCTGTCGAATATTTCACTATAAATTCACCCCTTCATTTCCTTATTTTCCACGACTCACACCTTCTATTCTTTCTCCCTTGATTCTTACTTTAAAGCATTCATCAATATGCTCCATCCAGTCCTGATTCTTGATATACTCCTAACTTTTATATCTGTCATTCTTCTTTTTCATCTACCACCAGAAGAATCTATTTACTTCTACTATACTCTTGTGTTTATAGTGTTTCTAATTCTCCCGTGTCTCTATATTGCTATCTGCATCGATATACACGGTTTGTAATTTCGGGGTTATTATCGGAGTTTATATTCTTCATTATTTTTCGGAGCTTCATGCTTTCGTTTTCTCTTCCCGACTTCGAGTCAAGCGAGTAATGGTCCGGAATTCGTAGATATGAAATTCAGAATGAACATAGCTAATGCTCTAAGAAGAAAATGGTAATAGAACGATTTTGATTTGTTAAATTACCAGAATACCCTGGAGAAGACCGAGTCATCCAGAAAAATATTCTCTTGATATGTTTAGAGATTAGATAGAATGTAAGAGTCATGTAAATGGCACATGATGACGGTACTGTGAATCATCATGCTTCATTAGAAACTCAGCATGACTTACTGTAATATAATGACGTTGATCAAGTGTCATTATATTATACTAATCCATGCTTCAGTTCCCAACACTACTTCAAAACATTCATATTTTAAACTCGAAGGTTTCAGAATTTAGAAACTAACACAGTTTCTTTTATGTTGCAGATATTACGAAGAGATAAATGATCTCAGATAAGAATAGTTGTGAAAATATCGCCAGAAATATGGAGGATATTTATAATAGAACATACGAGGATATCTTAGAATTTCTAATATCAATGGATGATGAAGAAGATTTGTCTGTGAAGGTTTAGAATGAGAAATAAGATGTTTGCTAACGATTTCAGCAGGCTCAGAATCATTTGGATTCTTTGAAGGCAAACTTATTCTTTGTGATTTGTCCACGGCTTTCTTCATAGTTTCGCATAATCCGCTTTTCGGTACTAAATTTTCTATCGAGCGTTCTTAACACTCCTTTCTTTATCATCAAACTTTTGGCCATTAAGATCATCTACAACATGCTGCTTCATCAGCATTTTCAAAGTTAACTGATCTGGGTCATCGGTTATCAAACCGAGGTAGTTTCAGGAAAATTGTGTTTTTAGAATGATTAATCGCTGATGGTAATATTGTGGAATATAAAAGGTTCCCCAGTAACAATAAAGAGTACGCATATATATCGCGGTTATAATAAAGTTGTTTCGGATGAAAAGTCGGAGTTGACTTGCTGAAGCTGTGACAAAATTAGCTACTTTGGAAAGGGATTGCAAAACGATCTTCGGTAATAACAATGTCAAAGGAACTAGAACAGATACGTGTCAAACGTTTACTCAGTTTTCGAGGGTTTTTCAGGTGCATAACTATATGCATCAATCTTTTCTTCCGTAGATGAAGTGCGGTTGGTTTATCCTCTCGATTGAGGTGTTTTTAAGAATCATGATAGATTTGAACGCCGATTGTAATCGTCGAGATACGATGAGGTTTAAGATGAAATCAAGTGGCAATCTTGAAGAAATGTTTAGTTTCATATGTTATAATCAATATTTTAATTCATTTTAATTGTCCAATGTCATTAGTCCACAGTCGATAGTCCACAGTAACAGTCCAATAATTCATATATAGTTTAATATATAATATACGAATTAATTAATACATGTCGTGACCCGTATACGTCTCAGACTCGATCACAACTCAAACTATATATATTATTGTAAAATCAACCTCAATCCTGTATAGAGAACTCGATCATTACTGCATATAGAGTGTCTATGGTGATTCCAAATAATATATATAGATGCGTCGATATGATATGTCAAAACATTGTATACGTGTCCCGATATTTAAAGTGCGTAAAATAATTACAGAAATTAAATGACGATAAATAAAAGTGCGATAATTAAATTGCGATAAATAAACTGCGATAAATAAAATGTAATCAGTTAGCTAGGAACAGTTAGCTGGAACAGTTAGCGTGGATTCTTAACAAAATTTTTCATAGTTAATTTGTTTGTTTCTAACAGATTTTATTTTGTCATATGTTTTCTTCATATACCACTTGTTGGATTCTGGGAAGTCAAAATCCAAATATAAAATTGAATGAAAATGGTTATTCTGCGGTGAACAGATACGTATATCAGTGGTTGTAAGTAGGATAGTAAATGACTGTTGAATCAGCTTCGATGAATGTACAATGTAACTTATTAAGATGAAATCTAATTATTCCTCAGGTATTACCTACCCGTTAAAAAAAAAATTCACCATTAATATTTTGTACAAAATAAATTTTAATTACAATTTTTATGAAAACATATATACATATATATTTTCTTCAGATGAAATCATGAATTTAATGAGTTAATATGATATTAATCTCATTTGCTTTTCGGTTTGAGCTAGAATAAGAAATTTCTAAAACTTTTTGAAACCACATATTCTTCGCAGAATATCAATGAAGTTATGGATCAATACTTCATCGTTCATTATTGTTGGTACTCCTTGGTATCTATGGTGCGTATGATGTTGATGTTTGTGGGACAGATTATGATGTCGAGACGTGTGATGCGGATGTTGTTTGTTAGTGGTGATGATGGTATTGTTGATGTTATTGATGGTGGTGCTGATTATGCTGATGGTGCTGCTGCTGGTGTTTGCAACCTTCGCACCATGTTCTCCAAAGCCATCACGCGAGCGCGAAGTTCGTTAACTTCTGCTAGTACACCGGGATGATTGGTGGTTGGAGCGAGCGAATGAACAAGATTTGTAATATGGGATAGTATATAATCGTGAAGAGATACTCTAGAAATGAGAGAGAAAATGGTGTTTCGAATAGGTTCGCCGGTAAGTGCTTCAGGTTCATCGCCAAGAGGGCAATTTGGTGGATGGAATGGATCACCTTCTTCTTGTCTCCAGTGATTTAGTATATTACGAATCCATCCCCAATTCATCCAGAATAGATGATGGGAAATTGGTTGATCCATTCTGGTGATGCTGCTTTCGGAGCCCGAATGGAAATCCATATCGGCATAACTGTTGGAATCTGAAGAATTCGAACTAGATGCGGAATCCATCTTGTATAATGGGGAAAATGAATTTTTGGTATGGAATAGATTATAGAAGTTAGATTTGGTACTCTTCAATACATAATTTACATATGTATATATAATACCAAAATCCCGTAAATTACGGAGAATCTTTGAAAAGATATCAGTCAAAGTTCGCAATAACAGATATGCTAAGATAAGAATTCGTCTATACACTATCAATGCAGTAAATGCAGTAAAACGTGTCTAGACTTATGAATGATAAGCAGGTAATTTCCTAAGGATGATAAGCTGATGATTTCCGACTAGAAATGATAAGCAAAACTTTTGACATGTAGACACGGTCGAAGTCCAGACTCATTAATGCATCCTAACAACTACTAGTTAGACACACTAATGCAAGACCTGGTTCGCTACGACCACCGCTCTGATACCAACTGAAAGGACCCGTCCTAATCCACCTGGACGAAGTCATCAACATTTGGTCCCATTGTGATGATCGGCTCCAAGTAATGTCCTTATATTGAGCAAATGCACAGCGGAAGACTTAATTCGTACCTGAGAATAAACATGCTTAAAACGTCAACATAAAGTTGGTGAGATATAGGTTTAATGCCGGCAGCGTTATAAATATAGACCATAAGATTTTATATATAAACGTTTTAATAAAAATATTCTAAGTTGTTGAGCACTTGATAACCATACTTAACATTTAATCAACGTCGCATATTCCTTTTATTATGAAATCTTACTACACCGTACCAAGTGTAGTCACCGAAACAAAGTACTGTGCAACCGTTGAATACTGATCGTCCAGTCCGGTTGGGGTTGTCAGGCCCGATAGATCTATCAACAGGATTCGCGTTTACAATACCTCATGTAAATAGTAGTTACCAAGTTACAGGGAAGTATGCCAGTGGTACAACTCAACGTAGAATATATATTTTTAATCACTTGTGTCCATAACGTAAATCATAAAATGCATGTATTCTCATCCCGAAATATTTAGAGTTTAAAAGTGGGACTATATACTCACTTTTGCCTTGAAGGTATTTAATTCGACTTGGTCTCCGATAGATATCACGAACCTAACCATATATATAATATATCAACATATTTTCTTTTTAAGTAATCGTTACATATATAAATATATATATATATATATATATATATATATATATATATATATATATATATATATATATATATATATATATATATATATATATATATATATATATATATATATATATACTTTTAATACTTTTAATATTTTCTTAGTCCGTAGTTAGCAGTCCGATGTTAGTGGTCCACAATTAGTTGCTTAAATAAAATAAATAAAGACCCCATCGTATTCGTATTGATCAGAATTAATCTCGACCCATGGTACCGTGTTGTCAAATGACGTGTTGCGTACATAAAGTACCGTGTTGTCAAATGACGTGTTGCGTACAATCATGAGGTCTTATGATTAATCTTCTCGTGTTGTTTACGGGTGGTCCTGAAATATATAAAATCAAATCATAAGTAATTATATATAAAATATCATATTAATTAGAAAAGATATGATTAATTTACTTTTTCTCCAAATATTTTCGTAGCTAAACTAGGTTCGGATACCCAATCTTGTTTTAGTCGTAGTTTCTTCTTTACAACTCCGTTTTTGTTGGTTCAACTTGCCACTTCCTTGGATCGAGTCAAATTTTAAGAATATGAACTGAAAATACCTTAGTTTGTATTCGAAAGTATATGTTATAGGTCAAACTTTGGTGAAACTTATGAAAGTGATCATTTTCCATCATAAAAACAACATTTAATGATCATTTTTTTAAAAATACTTACACTTTGAGTTAAAACATGAAATTTTTATGTGTTAACATATTCATAATATATATCATTTTTCCAGAACATGAACTTCCAATTCAAAGTTCAAGATGGTTTTTAATTATCCAACCCAAAACAGCCCCCGGTTGCACTCTGACGACGTAGATTCAGTTTTTAAGATGTTCTTTGTAAAACCAAGTTATATCTTGTTAGGTTAGCATATCATTATGATATATTACAGGTCTTGAGGTGTTTTAAAAGTCAAGTTAGAAGGATCTATTTAGTTTGCGAACAAGTTTGAAATCATTCAAACTATGTTCTTGTTGTTAAAATTTTATACCACAAAATAAGATAGTTATATGAATATGAATTGAATAAGATTATGAACAAGGTTACTACCTCAAGTTACTTGGACAAAGTTACTGCAAAAGATAAGAAATAATCTTGGAATCAAAGAGTGGTGGAGTTAGATCAAAAGGTTGGAAGTAAACTTCTTCAAATGGGTGGTTATTTTGATATGTTCTTGAAAGAGTTTTTTTATGGTGTTTAAGGCTTGTAATTGAAGCTAAATGATGGGGAAAATGCTTGGAGATGATCAAGTATGAAGTTAGGAGTATTTTGAGAGAGAAATGAGGGTGTAGATATGAGAAAATGAAGTGAAGAAATGGTGTTCATTTATAAAAACGTTTTTAGTTTATAAAGAAAGAAAAGGATTCCTAATTTTGTTTTCTTACTAATAATTCATACTACTTGACAAATCCTAGTTACCTCATATCTAGGGCAGTAATAATGTTGATTAGGATGTTGATTTGATGTGTATATACCAATAGTAAATACGTATAGAAGCTGGGTATGATACGGGTACATATACCCTAGATATACGTATAGAAATCTTGAGGAAACGGAACGAGAATTCAAATATAGCTATCTTTTGTGAATATACTTATATTGTTTTATGTATTTAAGTCCTTAAAAAGTGATTAAATACATTATATATACGATACATGTATAAGCATTATAGATTATAAGTATATATATCAAAGAATGTTACGTATAGTTATCGTTTTGAAAACTTAAGTTAGTAGTTTCAAAATATACTTATAACTCATTGTCATTAGTACACAATAAGATGTTAAACCATCCTTAGATCATGTTAAATATATATAAATACATATATATACACAAACGTATAATTATCGTATGTTATATAGTTCGTGATATCATCGGTCATATTGGACGGTCAAACGTTGTGTAACACTCTTTTCAAAAACACAAGTCTCAACAATTTGGATTGCTTATCATGTTGGTATGGTTTAATTTATGTAAATATTAATCTATTAAGTATAATTTGGTCAAAAAATTCCGGGTCATTACATATTAATTAATAATGAATTATTAATCATATCATAAGTTTCTAATTATAATTATTAAATCATAAGTATCTAATAATTAAATTATAATTAAATAATAACTAAGCCTCATAATAATTAAATAATTAATTAATCCTTATTATAAGTCTTATTATAATAATCTTATAATATAAGTTTAATACTTACCATAAGTATGTTTCATTAATAATAAAAGTTTCATTAATCATAAGTTTGATTAAATGTTTAATTAAATCATAATTAATTAATAAATGATATAATAAATATATATATCATAAGTCTTAAATTAAATAATTACTTTTTATATCATAAGTAATTTATTAATGATGAAAATCATTATTTATATCATAAGTCATAATTAATAAGCATAAGTTTTAATGAAAAGTTCATCGGGTCATAACTTGAGTCCCGGGAATCAGTTTTCGGTGAGCCTTATATATATTTTCGCCTAACCAACCCACCCGAAACATTAGTGTACTCAAGAACATCCTAAGAACAGCCAACAAGTCGTGACTTACAGCCCTAAATCAACTTGTAGCTTTAATCCGTTCAAAAACATGTTTTAGTCATAACGGGTGATCCGTGGCTCGGATTTCGATGACCCGAACATGAAAGTTCATCCCATCATCAATCCTAACACATTAGTACACCCTAAAGACTCTAAAAATGATCACAAAGTCAGACCGCATCTGCTCATACATGCTTTTACATTTTAATTTCATCAAAACCCTAAATCGGGCATAACTTTTGATCCGAAACTCAAAACAACATGAATCCAAAGCCTAAAATTATTGTCTTGATGAGAGGAACTCATATATACATTTTATTTAACCAAAAACATCTGTTAAATTTACTGATTTTAAACAAATAGCTGTTGTCCGCTTTTAATCATACCGAAAACATAGTAAATCAAGCAATTCTACGCATAATAACAATAGTACAATCACATACAAGTACTATAACATCATCATACACACAAAAATCAGTAAAAATAATTGAAATTGAAAAATCTAGGGTTAGGGTTTATACCCTAATCAAAAATCAAGAAGAAGGATGTTGAAGATCGCGAGATGGAGAACCCGTATGTGCAATTTATCTTTATAGATGATGAATAATTGATATTTTGATGAAGAAAACCAAAAATGATGATGATGGGGCTGTAGGGGTCGTTCAATATGAGAGGAGAGGAGAAGAATCCTTTAGGTTTTGATTAAAATGAAAGTAGTAGTGAATTTTTGACTAAAAAAGCACTAGTATGCAAAAATTGCACCAAACACCCCTCCCTTTAAGGGGTTCGGCCGAAGTATAGCATGGGGTGGGCCCCATTAACCCAAATTTGATAAATGTCCAATAGCTTATGGCCCGAATGCCCGAATGAAGCCCAAAACGCGAAAACACGACTACGCGATTGAAAAATTCGGAGAGATAACAAATACGCGACGAAAAATATATATAAACACTATATATAAATATATGATATTAAAATATCATATTTAAAATATTTAGGACTTAAAAATCCAAAAAGCTCGACCGTTGGTTTGAAAACCGAAAAGATTCGCCGGATAAAAATCCGCGATACGTAGAAGCGTATAACTTAAAATATAAATACAAATATTCATTTAACACATAATAATTAATATATTATTACAAAAATAATTTAGGTCATAGAAATGACGTGGCACGAATAACAGTTAACGGTCATTAAATAATTAACGGTAAAAGATGACGGAAAAAGTAGGGTTGTTACACTTAAGACCTAATTTACATGCTTTTAAACCTTTGGGAATGATTTACTGACTTAGTAACTTTTGACTTAGGTTGAGGACCTTTTCAGACCAACCACTTTGCTTACCTTTTTGCGTATCGACTTTTACTACTTTTCACTGTGAGTTATAGCATCCCTTTTTACTTTAACTATTTTGAGAACTGAGAATACATGCACATTTTACGTTTTACATACTAGGCACGAGTACTTAAACTTTATATATGTGTGGGTTATACAACGGCATAAACTTTCCCCTTAGCTCGGTAACGTTTAGTCATTGGTCTTTGAACCGGTGAACCCGAATCTTAGATATGGATCCATAGGGTTTGACATCCCCACTCAGGCTAGTAGCGCTAGCATTTAACGGGTGTTTAATACTTCGTAAACATACGCACTCGTCAAGTGTATTTTTAGGGGGTGATAAACGTTAAGTTAGTTACTAAGCGCCCACGGTTATACATATACTTTTCATACTGTTTGAAACGCTGTTGAAGCACTGAAATCTCGTGGCCTACCTTACATTACTGTTATACTTAAACTATAGCTCACCAACCTTTGTGTTGACGTTTTTAAGCATGTTTTTCTCAGGTGCTTAATGTTTGCTTGCTTCCGCTGTACTAGTCATGCTTTGTAGACTCCCGCTGTGCTTATTAGAGATGTCACCGCATGAAACGTTTAATTTGCATTCGAACTATATTATTACTTTTGAAACAATGTATTTGTAACGACCTATGGGTCACGTACTATTATTGCATGCTATTCGTAGAAGCATACTTTTGGTTGTTAAACATTTGACGTTGGTTAAAACGTCACCTTTTATCATGAATGCAAACTCTTTTTGAAACAGCATATAGTATTTGACATTGTAATGATCCGGTTGTTGATGATTCGTATACGATGGTTTTGTACGGGGCATCACAACGAAACTCTAACATACTTGATCAAATCACTGAATTAAAGTTTGTTTTCGGTTGAATTTTTTTTTTTAAAAAAATACTTTAAATTTTTTTTTTCCAATCACATGTGATTGGATTTGACATGCAGAATCACATGTGATTTGGTGTTACAATCACATGTGCTTAAATTAAAAAAAATTTTAATATATTTTTTTGAAAAAAAATTTATAAAAAAAATTAAAATTTAATCAAATGTGATTGTTACGCCACATGTCGCGCTCTAATTAGTCCGTTGAATTTCAAGCAAATTATTGGATTCAAGGGATTACAACTCAGTAAAACAAATAATTTAGTTTATAAGTAAGTTGTGAGTTTGTATTGTTAATTGTAGCAACTATGTTATTGTCATGTTTTCGAATTTTATTGATAATGTATTGATAATATCAGTTTTTGTATAATAACTTTGTAATCGACAATTTGAGAAGTATTCATTTGAATCCTTAATTTTGTTTGAGATCTGTACAATTAGATATTACAATCACGTGTGATTGTAAGATCCAATCAAAAGTGATTGTCCCGCGTTTTTATTTTTAGCCATTGATTATATTGATTCAAGATTCGAGATTTATCCCCTGATTTTCAAGCAAAATTAAAGATACAAATGATATTTTCTTCGATAATTTTATATGTTTTTTTAAACTAACCCATGATTTTTTAACTACGGAGTATTTAATTTAATTTTAATTTATACATAAAAAATGAAAAAGAAATTAGAGAAAAGGTTTAAGGAAAGGCACGTGTCGATGGTCGGAAGGCGTGTAATGGTGCAGTAATCGAGTCAAGAGGGAGCACGTGTCGCGGTCTTCATTACGCTCGACTGTCGTTTAAAATTTCTTTAGTTAATACGCCTTCGCTAGTCAACTTGTAACCCGTGCATTTGTGCTTGTATTATAACTTTAACTTTTACATTACAGTACAACAATTAAAAAAAAGGTCTACGTATCTCAGTATAACTCTCGAATACAAGGTTTTTTTTTAGATGTAAATTTTTTTTACTATAAAATCGATCGATTATCTTTTAAATTTTACTTTTTGGTTTCTAACCTTTGTACATTGATGACTATAGAGGTTAACAACTTTTTTAGATCACTACCAACGTCCTATAGAAAAATTTCACTTCGAACTTGGTTTGGCAGTACCACAAGTTGAATCTCACCTCCATATTACTCAAGTCAAGCTTCGATGGTAAAAATATTGAACACTTAATTAAATGACAACAATTAAACACTTGATTCAACATTCACATGTACTCTATACTTTTTTGAAATCGTCTAAAGCTTTTGATCCTAACGTTACAGCTTCTTCTTGTTTGGATCCTAAAGACTTCAATAGTGTTAAGAAGAAATTTGTTAAAGAAACAAGAATTTGGCGAATGGGGGAGGCTCTTTTGGTTCGTAATGATCGGGTAGCAGATGTGTTAGACGTGGACAACATTGGTGTCGTTTTTTAGGGTCTTGGCCGAGATGGAGTCTTGCCATTTGCGAAGGCTACCTTGATTGGCTCCAAGTCGTCAATCGTTTATCGTTTAAGGTCGATAATCAATCGGGTACGAAGCTTTGAACGCCAAGATTGACAGCTAGAAGGTTATTCCAGATCGTTCATTTCTGTTAAAAAAAATATTGTTTAGAATTTGATGAGTCAAAAGTATTTTTAGCTAAGTATTGTTAAGTCTGGAACTTAGAGTCTGGGAGTCTGAGTCTAGGTATTACAGACTCTGGGGCATTATGAAGAATACAGACTCTCTGACATGAATTACGAAGTAAAGATTTGAAGACTTAATCAATACGCGTGAAGATCTTTGAAAATAAGAATGAAGAGATTTTATATAAGCGGATATCCCTGATTTCTGGTAGAAGATTTGATTTGATTTGATACGACTTTATCTTGTTTCCATACTTATCATGAAGTTATTTAGGATACTAGATCATTAGACTTTGGGGGATTATGCTTCCTAAAATCTCAAGTCTAGAAATAGAAGATGCTGATTACTTCTCAAATCCATCATTCACAAATCTAATCTATGTAATCTTTACGATTATTAATGCAATTACTTCTCAAATCCATCATTCACAAATCTAATCTATGTAATCTTTACGATTATTAATGCAATTATGTGTTCATCAATTTACAGTGTTATTTAATTAATATCGGACTTGATATATTATTTATATCATTTTGATTAATCTTTGATATTTTGTTTAATTGAATACTTAAGTTCTAGGTCGTTTAACTGGGATCAACAGTTTCTTTTCCTTTTGTGTGTTTGTTTCCTTGGTGTTGTATTTTGTATTGTGGTTTTAGGGTTCTGTTTTCGCGATGGTGTCCTTGACTCATTGGTTGTCTTTAATTTTTTGTGCGCTTCTTGCTTGTAGTGTTTGTTTGTGTATGATTTGGTTCGTTGATCGATAGCGTGTAGATTTTTATTTCCAATTTCAAGTCATTTCATTTATCCGTTGTATCTTTGTTTGAATTTTTTCATCATTCGGTGAATTAACCTTTGTTATAGTACTCATTTTAGCAACAAAAAAAAGAGCTCTGTAATACATTTATTATATATTATATTCATGGAGAAAATTGCGCGGATAGTCCCTGTAGTTTGTACCATATTGCACGGTTAACCAAAGTATCGGTTTTAAGTGTGGATAGTCATTGTGGTTTGCAAGTGGAGCAAAGATAGTCCAGTTCACTAACATTGTTAACTTTTTCTGTTAAAAATTAACATGTGCCAATCATGTGAGGGTAATTGCGTCATTTATCATCCCCTATTTATCCATGAATACAAAATACAGCAGAATTTAATAGAATTTAAATTAATAAACCTACAACATTTCATCTCCCCCATTCCCTTTAATCTTCATCTTCCCAATTTATACAAAAACATCTTCCAAACTAAATCTCTTCTTCTTTTTATAACAAACACATACCGATTATTCATATTATTCATCTATTTGAACACATCCACTGACATAAACCCAAACCCTCAAACTACATACAATATGCAGAAGCTCCCAAGACAAATTCATACAATATAGAAGCTTGATACACAATTAGTTGTCGGACAAGGATCCACTAGACTTGAATGTTTAGTCCGAATTTGTTCAAGTAACACTGATGTGTGAAATCCGACCTTTAAATTTAAGCTAGAAAATACCACTAAAAACTATCACACAAATAGGCAACTAGTCATATCCGTGTAGTAGTAGCTAATAGCAAGTCCTGGTTCGTTCTACAGAGAGCGGTTGATTAAGATTTAAAAACTAATAATTATCATAAGTAAAAGGGGGTTTTTAAGTTGATTATAAATTAAACTAAATTAATAACTAAATATAAAATAAGATAGAAAAGCTCAGAGGAGACACGTGTATTCACTTGAGTTCATTTCCCCTCGTCTGGATTGCGTTTTAAGAACCGTTTAATTAATGTTTAGCAAATGACCTGTAAATAACTCACGTATCTTACAGTTTCTTAACTAGTATGTAATTCAGGTTCTATCACTAACCTAAATACCAATTAATTCACAACCAAGCTATATAAAAGTTTGGTTTAATCCAGTTTTACTCACATAAAACCTAACCACAACGATCACTCGAATGCGATTACACGATTATGAAATTTTAATACCATTTAATCACCAATTAAACTTAAATTCTAATAACTTAGTAAAAATCGTCTAATTGTCTAAATCACTAAAAGTGTTGAAGCATGAAGCATGTAGTATGAGTTAACTCACATTAATCATTCAACAATTCATATAATTAAATTAAAGTACTAAGCAAACATAACAATGGATCTGTTATTAAGCACAAAATTAATAACTAAACAATAATTAAAATCTAATAATTTGCAATTCAAACTTAGGGTTAATCACCAAGTGAATACATATAGATTTAGCTCATAATTGAACTTCCAACAAGATTCAAATAAATAGAGAATACAAGATTAATCATTGTTTAACACAAAAAATTAAAACGAATGTACCAATTATTCAAAGGCGGGCCACAATCCACAATCAAATAAAGTAACTTGAAGGTAATAAGAACCTTAAGTCGACAGCCTCCAAAGTGTCTCAAAGTGGACGTCTTTTATGCCTCGTCAGCCTCCAATTTTGTGTAGTCAACCACCTAAGACCAAAAACAATTCAAACCTTCTCTATTATTTTCGTGGCCTCCAGGAACGAATCAAGAAAATAATAATAATACTCCCCACTTGTTGTAACCTACTAGAGTAATAATAATAAAATATATATATATAAAAACCTAATACTAATTATTATTATTATTTTATTTTATTTTATTTTATTTTATTATTATTATTATTATTATTATTATTATTATTATTATTATTATTATTATTACAACTGAGAAACGTTTACTGTAGACTCGATTTTTTTATTCAAAAAGAGTATTTTGGTCTTTTTACCCTAGATATTTTTTCCCTCAACTTTCCAGATGCTTCCCATTCCTCCCTTTACCAACCTTTACACCTGCTACTCTGGATCCTTCCATTCTTTCTCCATCCCTAACCTAATCCCTCTCTTCATCGTTCTGTCTAATATTTTTATTTTCCCAGGGGTTTTTCCCAACAACATTAACATCCTTCAACCTGCTTTGATTTTGTTTGTGTCATATACTGATATGTGTTAGGTAAAAACCCTAATTAGTCCGCCAAAAAATACGCCAGCATAGTTGCCGCTGCTACCACCACCATCGTTATCAGCGCTGGCTCAGCCTCCGCTACCAATAACAACCACCGTCAAGACCATTTCTATTTTCGGGTTTTATAAAATCGATTGAGTAAGAATTTTTCATTCACTTTCATTTGTTTTTTTCTTCAATATATCGTATTTACTGTTTTCTTTACCATCTCACTTGCTAAGGAAACTTGCAGGTTTTTGGATTTTATGTTTTATGAAATTACTACCGTGGTGTTTTCATATGTTCATGGTTATCGCTTCTTTATTCATTTTGTTTTTGTTATTTTGAGTTATTATTGTTGTTGCTGTACGTAACTGTTTTTTTTTTTTTTTTTTTAATTTGCACTTTATCAAGCCAGGTTCCGTTTAATGATTTTTTCATGTTGTTTTTGTTATGTTATCACAGGTTCGTCGAAAGGTATTTGTTACTATCGCTGCACCGTAAGTCTATATAATTCCCTTATTTTTGTCATCGGTTTATGTATACCTTTTCCTTTTTTTCGTTCTATTATATTCGAGTGTTTCATAGCCAGTCTATTTATATATTCTTTCGTATGTGTTATTGGTATCAGCCGTTTGTTAGATAATAGTCCGGCTTAAGTTTTGTTGGCACCATTTTGTAAGAATGACCAACTGGCATCACCCATCAATACTAGCAGGTGAATATAAACAAAATAACATATTACGGAGTATATTGGTGCAATCCATTATGTGAGCGACATCATACCCTTTGGTGACATAAATACTACCCAAAAACAATGGCGAAGAATCGACATCATCAACCCGAGGTAAGGAAGCTAACTCTGCAAATCCTTACAACTATTTATATAACAACTTCATGAGTAACACGTAACTAACCACGGTACTAAAATTGAACTCAGCGATAACATAACCCAACTAACCATAAATAAAAAAATTGGGGTATTCGAGTGTGATTTACAGAAGAGGTTATGTATTTTTCTTTTTAATAGCTATCAAATATCAAATTGACTTATGATGCTTTTCTTTTGATATGCTTTGCAAGTGCACTCTTGATAGGCTACATATTTTTCCTTTTAATATATATCGTGCCTATTATGTAAAAGTGACCTTTGCATCATATATGTCTAATGCCTTCCTTTTCAATTGTTACGTTTTCTAATTGTTGTATTAGCGTTTAAAAAGCATACTAAACCTGCAATGTAAGGTTAGTAATAGCATCATTTGTTGCGTTTGCAGTTTGTAGTTGTTTTGCCGGCATTTTGTAAAGCTAAGTTCCCGTTTTAATTAGGATTTTAAAATATGCCATGCTATTGAGGTCTATGTTAATTAATGAATGAACAAATACAAACAATAGTCATATATGATCTAATTCTCCATTTCTCAATCATTTAGTTGTTGCAATATGTATTTATATTCACCGATCACCGTGCTATTTGTACGTCTGAAAACTCTAACTTAGGTTTTGGATATCTTATTATGATTCAGGAAACTCAACGCTTACTCAGCAAGCCAGGTGAATTCACAACTTGATGTATATTGATTCACTAAATTGTTATGCTTCAGTGCCCATTGTTTTTGGTAACTCAATGTCTCAAAATGTTCAAGGTCAAATATTGTCGACGACCCAATGTGAGTTTTCTGTTAGACTTTTTATGTTATTCGTTATTGACTATATGACTATTTTGATTATGTTTGTTTATGTATGTTACTTTTTTATAAAAAACATTTCAAGGTTTTGGTCAACTCTTGACCCGTTTTCTTTCTAGCTATACTTAAGAGTGTACTTATCTATTGTTATTTGCTGCCATAAAATGAGTATTTGGATGCATTCTAAGATCAATAGTTTTACTTACGAACCACAAGCAAAACTGGGTGCATTTGGGTTGATCTGCATTTTATATCCTGCCTGTTGTTGTTGACCTACACAGTTTATAGCTAGCCAAACTTAGTGAACTTCCTGCACAGCAGTTAAGACACTTCTATTACACTTCCATATGTATAATCTTATAGCCTGCTTGCTGTTGGTCATGTTAAAGGTGTGTACATTTTTATTTTAGTTAGTTAATGGTAACGAACACTCTATCCTTTATAAAAAAGGATGATGTGTTCATATGATTACCGAATCTGATGTAGCAATGTATTCATATTCTTTAAGTTGTTCATTTATATTAATTACCCATTAATAAGTTAATTTATAGAAGAGATTATTAGTTTCTTAATTCGTTTTACTTTAAATTTCTGTTAAATTAAACATCAAACCAACATGACACAGATGACAAAGGCATCCCAACTCCATTTGGCAAAACAAATTTTGTATCACATTTTGCAGGTTTAAAGCAGCCGGAAACAACTGCTCACACATGAAAACAACTTTCGGAATGTCATGTAATAGCTGATAACTTTAATGGTTATCAATTCCTTAGGAAGCAACATCTTAGAATATGTAAACATTATTGGTACGCAACACAGAATCATGTCAACTGCAACCCCAATATATATTAGGTTGGCCGCCGCAACGCGCGGCTGGCCTCTTGTTAAAACTAAAGATAATAATGTGTGTTATGTGTTTGTTTTCTGACGGATGAATGAATCCATTGAATGGCTGGCACCATAATATATAGTCTATATTGCAAGGATTTGGTGGGATAAAAATAGCCCATAAGAAACAAACGTGTAGCCCATTGTTAGATCAAATTAAGTCGGCTCATCAATTTAATTAACGGCCACAGCTCACATGTAATCAACACACTTCGCGTTAAAAAAATAAACTCTAGATCATCATTGTGCACTTTGGAATTTTACTGGTTTTCTAGTTTCTCTTCATCTTGATCTTGAACTTGACTAAATCTTCAATAAAATCTTCAAATATAAATCTTTAACCAATTCTTAACACAAATCTTCACTTTTATCACATTCGAGCTCAAAGTCTTCAAACAATAGAAAAATTAATGAAATCGATAACCAATAACCGATAACGTGAATAAAAATATATATAAATAAAGCGTTATCAAATTCTCGCACACTTGAACCTTGCTTGTCCTCGAACAAGACTAATATTCAATATAGCATAAAATAGCAAGGTTCAAGTCTTCAACAAACTTAATCTTCTTAACATTAAATTTAAAATTGCCCACATGCTTCACACTCAGAATCAAAAACCTCAATATGGCGGGATCATTAAAAAAGTTTGGCCTTAGGGAAAACAAGTCCTTTGAAAACCATTTTTTTAAGAACAGGAAAACAAGTCAAGTTTTTACACAAAACAAGTTTTTCGAATTTTATGTTTTTAACGCTAGGTGCTTTCAAAGCCATCCCGATTTTGGGATAACCGCACGGGCAATTGCTAGCCCAGTATATCATCTAGGATGAAGTACCTCCCGGTTCGAAGGCGCTGAGAAGACAATTGCCTTAGGTGAGTGTTTAAGTGCCATCCACAGTCGATTTGGTAGTAATCAACGACATGGGTCAAGTGACCAACCCTAACAAAATCACTCTAGTGTTGAAGGAGCGAGATGGAAAGGCCACAAGGGATTGGATTTGCCCTACCAATCCTATTTTCGGGTTGAAAGTTCAAGACTTTCTCTCCCCCTCGATACCATCACATCATGAAACGATGTTTGTATGAAATGACATGGATTAGGGAGATCCCAATGCGAAGTAAGACGTAACTCGGGAAGACTTGATTTCCTTATATGGGTGGACTCGATCACCCTAAAGTGTTAAAGTTTAAAACTTTAAACACTTGGTTGAGGTACCATGACTTTTGACCATGGCGTGCGTTGTCTAAGCAGCACGAAGCCATTGCTCCTCCTAAAGAAGACAGCACATTGTGAAGCTCAAGGCTCCTCTTCCCATAGTACTTTACATCTTAAAATGATGCAAGTATGAAATTGTATAGATTAGGAAGTCTCCAACACCAAGTAAAACGAAGATTCGGAAGACTTTACTTCCTTAAAAGGATGGATTTGATTCATCCTTTAAACACACATACACACACACACTCACGCAAAACACAAAAAAACACCACCAATAATTCAGGCACCTCTACAATTAACTAGCAATGGTGATAATAACTGCTCAATAACAACGATTACAACTTAGCTTTAAAATGAGTCAAAAAATTTAAAAATCCTCAAATTTTTCAAAAATAAATAAATAAATAAGACACCAAGCCAAGAGTAATACACACGCGAGAATATATATCTCTCCTCCACACTTAAGATCACGTAATGCCCTCATTACATGAAATCAGATAAAATCAAATATAAATTCGAGAGGACAATAAAGTGTAGGGAAAACATAGTGACAGACGGCTCTGCACTGACGGTCCTGCCTCGATTGTCATCATTCAACATTCACCTCAAATGGTACCTGCAATGATTAAACAAAAATACAAAATACACAAAACGCAAAATCTTTTTGGGTTTTTAAATTTTTTAAATTTTTTGGATTTTTGATTTCAAATACACTCAATATACAAGGATACATGTGCAAGTTTATTAACGAGTCTTGCACTAGACTCCACCTCCTCATCAACTAATGCCCGGGAGGTGGGTTCCTTCATCCTTTAAATAATGGGAACCACCACTTAAATTACCAACACCAATCATACTCAACAACCAATCATCAGCATCTCTTGACTCTTTAGTCAACTCCCTCAACTTTTCTTTCTCTTTTTCCGATAAATTAGACATTAATCGGATTCTTATAAGCTCATCTTTTTCATCCTTAGCTTTCTTAACTCGCCCGAATAACCTTCTAATAGACCTATCAATAATACTATCATCGGGCAGTTTAACCACATCTTTCCCATTGGGTTTCCCCCCACACTTAGGCGTTTAGTTAGCTCTCGTTTTAACAAGTTCAGCACTAGTAACCAAATTTTCAGAATCTACAGGTGTAGGTGGTGGCTTAGCAATAAACTTAGTCTAAAAACTTAAAGTTTTACCTTTATCTCTCAAGACTAATTTACCAGTTCTCCAGTCAGTTAAGGCATCAGCAGTTGCTAAAAATAGTCTACTTAGAACAATTGGTACAACCTTATCCTCTGGCATATCAACAACCACAAAGTCAGCTGGAAACTTCAGTTCACCTATCTTAACCACCAAATTCTCAGCAATCCCTATGGGTTTACTAATCGACTGGTTAATCAATCTAACTCCTGTATTAGTCGACTTAAGTTCACCTAAACCCAAACGTGAATACACGGACAAAGGCATAAGATTATACTCGCACCTGAATCAGTTAAACACCTAAAAAGTTCAGAATCATCAATCCTACATGACACTATGAATGGCTCAGGATCACCTAACTTTTGTGGCATATCACTCTTTTGTAAAATAACAACACATTCCTCTTCAAGAAATGCGTAGGGTGCCTGCTCATGTTCACCCTTCTTTGCCATCAAATCCTTCAAAAATTTCCCATAATTGGGCATACATGCAAGAACATCAACCAAAGGTACATTAACACATATATTATCATTATTATTCAACTACTTACAAACAGTTTCCTTAGGTTGCTCGGATTGAATAGCTTTCGGATATGGAATGGGTGGCTTGTAAACTTGCAACTTAGGTGAAGATTTCACCTCGTCTCCCACTTCAATTTTCTCCGCCTTCTTCACACTAAATTTGGGAAACTCGGTAGTCTTCATACTCTTTACTTCTGACTCTTGCATATCCGAACTCGACGAATTACCTGTCATTAAACTCATCAAATAATTGTCATATGCGGGAGTTATATCACTAACTCGATTGCAACCATATTCACCACCAAAGTATAAGTCGGAACAACCTCATCGGAAACATAACCCTCAAAGCTATTAATAGAATTGACCTGCGAATAATTAGACATCTGAGGATCTTTGTTCTTCACATCAATTCTATTAGCATTAGTTAGAATTGTTCGAGGCGGCCCATTGTTGTTAGGGTTCAATTGGGTAGTTGAAGGGAGAGCACTGGGTGGTCTCTCTGACAATACTTTCGATATTTGACCCACTTCCCATTCTAAATTCAGAAGTGAAGCTTGTTGAATCCTCAGTTGTTGCTTTGTTAAGTCACAATCTTGTTTCAGCAACGAAATACTCTCATCCGATTTAATCATAAAACCTCAAAGTAATTCTTCCAACGAATCCACCTTCTCCACAAAAGATTGATTCTGATTTTGATTGATGAACCCCGGTGGTCCATTCATTTGATAACTTGAACTACCTCCTTGGTATTGATTATTATATTGACTACCCAAGTAGTTCACCTATTCTTACATGGTCATCTTATCACAATCCTTTGTAAGATGCGGCCCTTGATATACTTCACAACCAACCCGCATAGCATGGATATCTTTCATAAGCTTCTCCATTTGTTATCCGAAAGTAGATAGCTGAGCTTTAACCAATGCAAGATCCTCACTAGCCTCGACACTAGTGACTTTAGACGTTCTAGAAATATCCATCTCTTGATGCCAATCATAAAAATGTGTAGCAGTTTCGGATATGATGTTATAGGCTTCATATGATGTCTTCTTCATGAGAGAACCACATACAACAATATCAATCTCCTTCCTCGTAGGAACTTTAACATTTTTATAGAAAATTTGGACCTTTTAAAAAGTATTCGAATAGTGTTGAGGACAATTCCTTAACATTTTACCGAATCGTGTCCAAGCTTAATAAAGTGTTTCAATAGGCTTTTGAACAAAATGATTAATGTCACTTTGTAACTTTGCAGCCTTTGAAGCAGGAAAGAACCGCTGTAAAACCTGCCTTCCATAACATCCCAACTTGCAATTTCACCCTCGGGCAATGACTCTAACCAATCTTCTGCATCATCCTTCAAGGACCACATAAATACCCTCAAATATATCACTGTATCCAAAACATCCTCGATTTTGAACAAGTTGCAAATTCCCTTGAAGTTTTGGAGATGCTCGTTAACATCTTCCTTTGGTGTACCGCTGAATTGGCACTGCTGTGTAATCATGTGTAGGATCTGCCATTTAAACTCAAAATCAACCATGATTGGCGGGTGTGTAATAGCATGGCCATTCCCATCCCGTTTGGCTTTCATCATCGCCTCCATCGTCGGAGCTTGAGCTCTGTCACCCACCTTTTCTTCTTCCTTGATATATTCAAAATCCGAAATATAAAAAGGTAACGCAGCAAAACCTTCCTAAGATTAACTGCTCTTCTTTAACTTTACTGTGTATATTATAAACTCTAGACGGTTCCAGAGTTCTGTTTCACCTAACCTGCGATCACACCACAACCATCACAAAAACGTAAATCCAAATAAAAAGTAACTTTCGCGGAAACAAGTTCCCACGAAAGAATCGAATAACCAAAAGCTAATAAAATCCAAAAACACACCACTCTCTGGTAACGACACCAAAAAGTTGATGTGTGAAATCCGACCTTTAAATTTAAACTAGAAAATACTGTGACGATCCGGAAATTTTCGACCAAATTTAAACTTAATCTTAATATGAATTCGATATGATAAGCAAAGTCTGTAATATTGAGTCTCAAAATTTTTGAACTGTTTCATGAAATCAATTGACCTTCGACTGTTCCCGACGACTCACGATACAATTACTTAAATAGATATGCATATATTAAATATATATATATATATATATATATATATATATATATATATATATATATATATAATAATAAGAAATATTGTATATGGTAATTGTTGGAATTATTTATGTAAAATAATAATAACATAAAATAATTATTATCTATATATATATATAAATAAAATATATAGAATATATAAATAGAGTTTCGAAGTTATTTAGTAAACGAAAGTAACGCTCAATTGTCACATGATTGACAGTAAACGAATTAAAAAGAAACTTATTTAATTTTAAAAATAAACGAAGATCCGAAAATGAGTGATATAAATTATAGGCTTATTAAAAACGTATTTAGGAGCCATTTGGTAAACCTTAGAACTTTTTATATTTTTACTTGGGATCAAGCACGGACAGTGGTTTTAATTATTATTTAATAATTTTAAAACAATTAATTACCCTAATTATACAATAATGACTGAAATAAATAAAGATAATTAAAATTAAAATTTTGGAATTTTCTGAGAACTTTTATCCGCCACTAATAAACAACGGAACACGATATAGCACACTGCGAGAAAACTGTAGGTCGAGGGAATTCAATTATTAAGGCTACTAATATATTTTACTTCATGATTGTTGAAAGTGGATATTAGATATGTTTGCTGTTGAACCCGTGACCTTAAATCCATCACTTTCGTGTTATAAATAAAATATACATATACCTATCCATACACACTAACACAATTAAAAACCACTTAGTGCTCCATCTCCTTTCTGTTCTTAAACACAACATCACTTTGATCATCTTCTCACCATGGGTAACCAACAGACAATGTTTGGTTCAATCCTTTCTTGCCGTGTTTGTATTTTTATTTGAATATCTAAACGTGTTAATTGTGATCACGTTAGATAATGGATGTGTGACAATCATGTAATATAACTCAACCAAGTAGATGTATTTCCCTTACATTTAATCTTCATATTTGACCCATGTAAGATATAAACATAACCAAACCAAACTTTGAAGTTTGAAAGTAACGGGGTCAAATTGCCATCTCTAGAGATGCTGCTGTTGCAGCTTATAACCGACACCCTCACCACCACCTTGAGCCACCCTAAAACCACCCCAAAGATCACCTTAAACCCACATGTACAACTGCGTTTCTGTTTCTAATTCGAGTTAGCAAACCACACTACAACCCACCACTAAAATCATCATCCTTATCACATAATAAACACACACCCTAGTTAACGTTACTACTGCTACTTTCTGGTTTATCTTCCTGATCGAAGCAGTCCACCACCATCATCACTTTATTCTCCAACCCATTTAACCATCACCAAGAGTCATCATCAAACCCATCGAACCTATGTTAAATTATGCGGCTACTATGGTCGTTTTTCTGTTTCAAGCACCACCATTTTAGCTGCTACTTTGTTCTTGTTTCTACTTCTATTTCAGCTCGATTCAAATCCCAAACTTCACCACAACCACGCTATTGCAACTGCTACTAAACAGTTTCTGTTGAGAATTTAAAATGCGATGTGATGAAAGTGATGATATAAAAGATAAAGACTAATGATGATAAAAGGCGATTGGATTCCTTTGTTACTGCATGTTTTTTTTTTCTGCGACAATCACAAACCAATTAACCCCACTCAACCACTAAAACCTACTGCTACTGTAGAGATATATTTATATATCTGTTTCTGTCGAGTAACTAACAGGAGAGGGAAACGAATTACTCCAGCTTCTTTCAATTATTATTTTTTAGCCCGTTATTTATTTAAGGCCCAACAGAAAATAGTTAGACCCAATTATTAATTTTTGGCCCAACATTTATTTTCGATGGTTACAGTCCATTTACGCTTCCTATTTTACTAAATTGGTGATCCTGCTCGATCGTATTCTTGTCCCAATTTTCTGTCAAGTAAAAACCCTTTTCGGTTCTAGCTCACTCGAGTCTAACCAATACCAAGCTTGAACCAAACCTTTTATTGTTATAACGAATTCTGTTACTGTGTACAATTAAGGCTCGGTTCTAATAAACCAACAACATACGTGATATTTTGCTATATATCGGACTACAAATAAATATTCATGAGTTGCATTACTTGGGCTTCTTTGGTTTAAAAAATTGGGCCGTTGGGCCGAGATAAATATAGACTAAAACAAAGGACTTCCATATAGATGATTAAAAGTTGATGAAGTTAGATGATAGGTATCGTGATTTGATGATAATGGTTATGATCATGTTATTTACTAAATGATAACCGATTATGAATGTGATGATATTAAGTTGATGATGATGGGATGATGGAGACGATTATGAGGTGAGATGATGATGATATAAATAATGATGACTGATGATGATCATGTAGTGTGATTATGATTATGATTATGATCTTGATTATGATCTCTGGTCGAGTTAATGAAGAAGGAGAAAGGAAACTGAAACGGGTTTAAATAAATATGGTATGTGAATAAAATCAGAAAAACAGAAATGGTGGAATGGTTTAGAATGTTATCGGGTTAGCGGGACGTCGCAGGTTCAAACCCGGACTTGGGCATTCATTTTCTTTAGGGCTACTTCTTTGAGGTAGTTTACTTATTATTATTATTATTATTATTATTATTATTATTATTATTATTATTATTATTATTATTATTATTATTATTATTATTATTATTATTATTATTATTATTATTATTATTATTATTATTTTATGATTAATGTTATTAAAATGTTATGGTTAGGTTTAAAAATAAAATTAAGGATTAAGTTTATGATTTAAAATAAGTTAATGATATGATTATGATTATTAAGAAAACAGTAAGATTAAGTTTATGAAAAATACCTATTATTATTTTTAAAAATTATTAATATTATTATTATTATTAAGTATCATTATTATTATTATTATTATTAGAATTATCATTACTTTTATCATTATTATTTTATTTTCCCTATTATTATTATTATTATTATTATTATTATTATTATTATTATTATTATCATTTTTAACATTAATATTATTATTTTTACATTATTATTTTTATTATCATTTTTATTATTACTAGTATCATTATTATAAAAATCATATTATTATTATCAATATTACTACTAATATTATTATCATTACTACAATAAAAAAATTAGTCAACATAGGAATATACTTAACTAAACTATATTAACATTTTAATTATTTATAGTATATAAAATAAATACATTTAATTAAGTTATTAATGAAAAACATAATTTATTAAAATAACATGTATATCACTAATAATATTTAAATTTGTTCGATTTCAATTATACGTGTTAATATATATATATAAATGATATAGGTTCGTGAATCCGAGGCCAACCCTGCACTTGTTCAGTGCCGTCGTATGCATATTTTTACTACAAAATATCGTATTGTGAGTTTTATTACTCCCTTTATAAATGCTTTTGCAATATATATTTTTGGGACTGAGAATACATGCGCTTTTATAAATATTTGGCGAAATAGACACAAGTAATTAAAACTACATTATATGGTTGAATGGATCGAAGTCGAATATGCCCCTTTTAGCCTGGTAATCTAAGAATTAGGGAACCGAGCCCCTAATTGACGCGAATCCTAAAGATAGATCTATCGGGCCTAACAAGCCCCATCCATAGTTGCGGATGCTTTAGTACTTCGAAATTTATATCATGTCCGAAGGATGTCCCGAAATGATGGGGATATTCTATATGCATCTTGTGAATGTCGATTATCAGGTGTTCAATCCATATGAATGATTTTTATCCCTATGTATGGGATGTTTATTTATGAGAAATGGAAATGAAAATCTTGTGGTCTATTAAAATGATGGAAATGAATATTGATGATAAACAAATGAACTCGCCAACCTTTTGGTTGACACTTTTAAGCATGTTTATTCTTAGGTATGAAAGAAATCTTCCGCTGTGCATTTGCTCATTTTAGAGATATTACTTGGAGTCATTCATGACATATTTCAAAAGACGTTGCATTCGAGTCGTTGAGTTCATCAAGATTATTATTAAGTCAATTATAGTTGAATATATTATGAAATGGTATGCATGCCGTTAACTTTCTATGTAAAGAAAGTTTGTCTTTTAAAACGAATGCAATGTTTGTAAAATGTATCATATAGAGGTCAAATACCTTGCAATGAAATCAACTATTGTAAATCGTCTATAATTGGTATGAACGGGTCCTTTCAGTTGGTATCAGAGCGGTGGTCTTAGCGAATCAGGTCTTGCATTAGTGTGTCTAACTGTTTAGATGCATTAGTGGGTCTGGACTTCGACCGTGTCTGCAGGTCAAAAGTTTTGCTTATCATTTCGTGTCGAAAACTACATGGTTATCATTCTTAGGGAATCACTTGCTTATCATTCTTAGTCTAGACACATCTTACTGTATTGATTGCATGAATAGTGTATAGACAAAATTCATATCTTAGCGTATCTGCTAATTCATATCTTAGCGTATCTGTTACTGTAAACTTCGTCTAACATATTTCGTAGATTCCTCCGTAATCTACAAAATCTTTTGTTCTATATATATAGCTATTCTATGTAATTAAAATACCATCTGATAGCCGAAAATCTTTTCATATCGAAAAATTCTTTATTCAATCGTACAAAATGGAACTCGCCACTAGTTCAAGTCCCTCGAATTCCGATATGGAGTTTCACTCGAGCTCCGAAAGCAGTGTGACCGGAATGGATCAACCAATTAGCCATCATCAATTCTGGATGAATTGGGGTTGGGTTCGTAGTCGACTTAATAAATGGAGACGAGAAGAAGGCGATCCTTTCCATCAACCGAATTCACCTCTTGGCGAAGAACCTGAAGCACTTACCCGTGAACCTGTTCGAGACACCATTTTCTCTCTCATTTTCAGAGTATCTCGTCATGATTATATACTATCACAAATTCTGAATCTTATTCATCCATTCGTTCTGACCGACAATCATCCCGGAATAATGGAAGAAGTCAACGAGCTTCGCGCCCGAGTTGTAGCCTTGAAAAATATGGTGCAAAACGTACCAGTTTCAGTAACATCACCGGTACCAACAGTACCACCAGCATCAACACTAGTACCACCAACAACCCAAGTTTCAACATCACATGCCTCAACATCTCATTCTGTACCTCGAGTATAGTTATCGTTCTACATGACGTTCTACATCATTTATCCTCGTTCGACATGGCGATTATGTAATCTCTAATGTTTTAGAGATTATTTACTATAGTTCTAACCGTAAATCAGATGAGTTTAATATCATATTAACTCATTAAATCCATGAATTACATCTGAAGAAAATATATATGTAAGTATATTTTTATAAAGATTGTAATTAATAATTCTTTTGTACAAACTATTAATGATGAAAATATTTTAACGGGTAGGTAATACCCTAGAAATACTTAGATTTCACATTAATAAGTTACACTATACATTCTTCGAATTCGATTCAACAGTCATTTACTATCCTACTTACATCCGCAGATATACGAATCCGTTCACCACAGAATAACTATTTTCATTCAATTTCATATTTGGATTTTGACCTATCAGAATCCAACAAGTGGCATAATGAAGAAAACATTGGATAAAATAAAATTTGTTAGAAACAAACAAATTAACTATGAGAAATTTTGTTAAGAATACACGCTAACAAAATCCTAGCTAACTGTTAATTCCTTATTCCATTTATTCATCGCAATTTATTTATCGCAATTTTAATTCTTGCAATTTTATTTATCGCCATTTAATTTCTGTTATTTATTTTACGCACTTTAAATATCGTCGTATAAATCGGGACACATATACAATGTTTTGACATATCATATCGACGTCATATATATATATTATTTGGAATAACCATAGACACTCTATATGAGGTAATGCTCGAGTTAGCTATACAGGGTTGAGGTTGATTCTAAATAATATATATACTTTGAGTTGTGATCGAGTCTGAGACATGTATATAATGGGTCACGACACGTATTAATTGATTCGAATATTATATATTAAACTATATATGAATTGTTGAACTACTAATTGTGGACTACTAACTGTGGACTAATAACATTGAACAATTAAAATGAATTAAAATATTGATTATAACATATGAAACTAAACATTTCTTCAAGTTTGCCACTTGATTTCATCTTAAACCTCATTTGTATCTTGATGATTACAATCCGCGTTCAAACCTTTCATAATTCTTGAAACACCTCGGATCGATAACCAATGATTCAGATATGAGAATGCTAATGAAGTAGCAAAAACTGTAAACAACCTTAACAGTCAAAGTTTGATGATAAAGAATAGTATGTTGGCAAAGCTCAGAAAAGCTGGTACCGAAAAGCGGATTATGCGAAACTATGAAGGAGGATGTAGACAAATCACAAAGACTAAACCTGCCTCCAAAGAATCCAAATGACTCAATGTCTGCTGAAGTTATTAACAAATACCTTGCTCCTGACTCTAAATCTTTACGAACAAATCTTCTTCATCATCCATCGAAATTAGAAATTCTAAGATATTATCGTATCTTTCAGTATAAATATCCTCAATATTCCTGAAGATATCTTCATAAATATTCTTGTCCGATATTATTTATCTCTCCGAGCTATCTGTGTTACATCATAAAAGAAACTGTTTTAGTTTCTAAAATTCTAAAAAAAATTGAGTTTGAAATATGAATGTTATTGAAGTAGTGTTGGGAACTGAAGCATGAATTAGTATAATATAATGACACTTGATCAACGTGATTATATTACAGTAAGTCATGCTGAGTTTCTAATGAAACATGATGATTCACAGACCATACCGTTATCATGTGCCATGTTACACGACTCTTACATTCTATCTAATATATAAACATATCAAGAACATAATTTCTTGATAGTTCTATCTTTTCTCTTGAATTCTGGTAATTTAACCAATTAAGATCGTGCTATTACAATCTCTCTCAAAACATTAGCCATGTTCATTCGAAACACCATACCTACAAATTCTGGACCATTACTTGTTGTACTTAGAATCGAGAAGAGAATAAAAAGGTAAAGAGCTCCGAAATATAAAGGAAGATATAAAGCCCAACAACAACACATAAATTACAAACCGTGTATATCGATGCGTATAGCAATATAAAGACACGGGAGAACTAAAAACACTATAAATCCAAGAATATAGTAGAAATGAATAGATTCTTCTGGCGGCAGATGAAAAAGAAGAATGACAGATATGAAAGTTAGGAGTATATCAAGAACTAGAACTGGATGGAACATATTGATGAATGTTTTATAGTATGAACTGAAGGAGAAAGAATAGAAGGTATGAGCTGTGGAAATAAGAAAACGAAGAGGGTGGATTTATAGTGAAATATCTGACAAAGCAATCGTGACAGATCATCGCATTTAATCAAAGAGGATCCTCATTTCCTTAAATTCCGAAGAATCAAATCTTATTACAAAATTTTTCTCTAAATCCCTTGAATTTCGGAAATCAACCGTGACTGCGTCACCAGTTAGGAATTTCAGTCTTTTACGATAGCTTCACTCATACGCTTTGAGTAAGCGAATCATTTTATCCATATTACTCTAGGGTAATAAAATCCTATTTTATCAACTCATATTCGTCATGAAGACACACTTATTTTTAACCATGACAACCACACTCAAATTTCAGGACGAAATTTCTTTAACCGGTAGGTGATAATGCTTAAAACGGACATATATTTCATAGCATTATCCTTCAAGAAAGACAAGTTTTTGGTTGCAATTGTTCTATTTACAAGTGATATTCGTTTAAATAATAAAAGGTGAAGACAAAAGACAGATTCGATGATTTGAAGATTCAAACGACCAAAAAGATAAAAAGTACAAAGTACAATCAAAGTGGTTCAAATTATTGATGAGAAACGTCTAAAAGTTACAAGAGTACGAGCCGCGAAACGCAAAGTACAAGATATTAAATCGTACGAAAGGACGTTCAAAAATCCGTAACCAGGACATGAACCAACTATCAACGCGCGACGCAACGGAGCTAAAATTACAAGTCAACTATGCACACGAATATAATATAATATATAAATAATTCTATAAATTATATATATATTATATTTATATATTAAAATAAAAACCGTCGGCAAACAAGAAAACAAAAGATTGTGAGCTGTCCCTAGACTCCATGCGAACGCATGGCAAATGCAAAGGAAGCCCATGCGATCGCATGGCCCCAAAAGTTTGGCCAGGTCTATAAATTCAGCATTTTTCGGACGAGTTTAGTACACAACATAATTCAATCTCTCACTCTCTACGATATATATATATTTTATAATTTTAATTTTAATTTTAATTTGAGATTAATAATAATAAGGTTATGTTAGCGAATGTTGTAAGTGTGTAATTCGAAATTCTGTCCGTGTAACGCTACGCTATTATTAATCATTGTAAGTTATGTTCAACCTTTTTAAATTAATGTCTCGTAGCTAAGTTATTATTATGCTTATTTAAATTGAAGTAATCGTGATGTTGGGCTAAATATTAAAGACGGGGTAATTGGGCTTTGTACCATAATTGGGGTTTGGACAAAAGAACGACACTTGTGGAAATTGGACTATGAGTTATTAATGGGCTTTATATTAACTAAACGATACCTCGTTAATTTAATATAAAGGTTACAATTTGACGTATCTATATATAACCATATACGCTTTATCGGATACGGTGGGCGGGATATCTATAAATACGAATTATCGTTCATTTGATTGGACATGGGAATGGATTAATGGTTAATGGATTCATTAAAACAGGGGTGGATTACATTCAAGGGTAATTGGTGTAATTGTTAACAAAGTAGTAAAACCTTGGATTACATGCAGTCGATAACCTGGTGTATTCATTAAACAAAGTATTAAGACCTTGTTACAGTTCGAATCCCCAATTAGTTGGAATATTTGACTTCGAGTATAAGGATAATTTGACGAAGATCCTCGCACTTTATATTTATGACTGATGGACTATTATGGACAAAATCGTATGGACATATCGAATAATTCAGGACAAAGGACAATTAACCCATGGTAATAAACTAAAATCAACACGTCGAACATCATGATTACGGAAGTTTAAATAAGCATAATTCCTTTATTTCATATTTTATCGCACTTTTATTTACTGTCATTTTATTTATTGCACTTTTAATTATCGTACTTTTTAATTATTGCAATTTTATTTATCGTCATTTTATTTATCGCACTTTAATTTATCGCACATTAATTACTGTCATTTACTTTACACTTTAAATTAAGTTATATTTATTTTTAATATTTTACATTAGGTTTCAACTGCGACTTAAGATATAAAATCGACAAACCGGTCATTAAACGGTAAAAACTCCCCTTTATAATAATAATAATAATAATAATAATAATAATAATAATAATAATAATACTTATATATATATATATATATATATATATATATATATATATATATATATATATATATATATATATATATATATATATATACACACAAATATAGTTTTAAAAATATAGCGTTAAACATGGCTAGCTCCCTGTGGAACGAACTGGACTTACTAAAAACTACACTACTTTTGATTAGGTACACTGCCTATAGTGTTGTAGCAAGGTTTAGGTATATCTACTCTATAAATAAATAAATAACTTGTGTAAAATTGTATCGTATTTAATAGTATTTCGCAATAAAAATATAACTATTTTGTACCCCTCTGCTTTAACATCAAGTATTTTTGGCGCCGCTGCCGGGGAATCGACGAAGCGAAACGCTATAAAAAAAGATTTTTATTAAGTTTTAATTTCTTTTTGTAAAAATACGTTTTTAAATATTAAATATAAAAAAATATAAAAAGAAAAACGAAATATATATATTTTTAAGAGTTTGTTTAATATATAAAGTTTTTCTATTTCTATTTTAGTTTTTAAAAATTAAGTTTTTATTTATTTTATATAAATAAATTAAAAACAGAAAAAAATATAACTAAAAGTAAACGGGATACACTGTAGCAGCCCAACAATTGGCCTGGTACCTGAAGCCATGCGACCGCATGGTATTATAACACCCAGCTCATGCGATCGCATGAGCTGATTTGACAGGCCTGGTGCATCAGCTGAATTGAATTAGGGTTAGGTTTTAATATAATTAATATTAATTAATTAGTAATTAGGGTTTTAATTTAATATTAGTTAGTTTTAGTTTTAATTAATTTGTATTTTAAGTTTTAATTAGTTTTAAAAATTAATACTTTTATAAAATAATAATATAAAAATAATATTTTTATAAAATTTGTATATTTATCATTTTATTTATAATTTGTATTTTTATCGTTTAATTCGTAATTTGTATATTTTTCGTTCGTAATTTAGTTTTTGCCGTAGTTATTTTTATTTCTTAATTTTTAGGCTTTGCCGTAAAATCCCTTAAGTGCTTTTTCTTTAGATTAAGACTTAGGCGCTTTAGAATTTTACGACGTCGCTTATTGCTTTAGTATTTAAAATTTTGGTACTTTTTAAGTTATTGTCTTTTTGGATATAGAATTCCTTTAAGCTTTAATACCTTTAGACGTCGCTACAATTTTCTTATTTTTCGACGCTTATTTTTAGACCTTTTATTTTTCGACGTGCTCTTTTTCTTTCTTATTTCTTGACACTCTAGTTTTTAGGACATAAAATTTTCTATTTCTTCTCTAAAATTTCAAAACGAAAAATTATTTTAAGCGGTTAAATTGATAGACATCCAAAATTTTCTGGTTCGTAGTAATAGTTGGATTTGTTAGTGGCGAGTTGTGGGCTTCCGATTTAAAGGGTCCTGGCTACCTGCTGCATCTATTGGCTATTCGAAATGTGGGAAAAATCAGAAAAGTCTATTAATTTGATAACTTATATAATTTTTATTTTTATAACTAATAGGATATTCAGTGAATGCACCGAGCAAAACGTTCACCTCCTTTCATACGTTCACCACCTGTAACTCGATCAAGACATCTAGCAAACATTATCGCCGTTGATTTTTCTTTAGAATCTTCATCTAGTCAACCAAGTACTCCAATTCAAATTTTCGAGAATCCATTTTTTGAACCCGACCTCACAATTGAGACTCCGGAGGATATTCAGGGACAATTCAGAGATCCTGAACAACTAATCATTCCTCCTGAACCACAAATCACTCATCCAGAGATTGTCGAGGAAGAAACCATTAAGTCAGAATCCTCTAGTGATTTAGATTTAACAATTTCAATCATGGAAAATCTGGAACCTCTAAGTATGGAAGACCGAATGAGAGCTAAAAGCACTGGCCAAGGTCATGCAATTACTCAACCAGACATTAATGCGCCAGATTATGAAATCAAAGGACAAATCCTACACATGGTAACTAATCAATGCCAATTTAGTGGTGAGCCGAAGGAAGATCCAAACGAACATCTTCGAACTTTTAATAGGATCTGTACTCTATTTAAAATCCTAGAAGTGGAGGATGAACAGATCTATCTCATGTTATTTTCTTAGACTTTAAAGGGAGAAGCCAAAGATTGGTTAGAATCGTTACCTGAAGGGGCGATTGATACATGGGATGTTTTAGTTGAAAATTTTCTTAAACAATTCTTTCCGGCATCTAAAGCGTGAGACTTCAAGGACAAATTGTTACGTTCACACAAAAGCCAAATGAAACTCTATATGAGGCATGGACAAGATTTGGAAAGTTGTTGACAGGATGTCCGCAACATGGTTTAGACACTTATCAAATAGTGCAAATATACTACCAAGGATGCGACATCATTACACGAAAAGACATAGATATAGCAGCTGGTGGTTCAATTATGAAGAAAACTGCAACTGAAGCTTACAAAATTATTGATAACACTGCTTCCCACTCACATGAGTGGCATCAAGAAAAAGACATCGTTAGATCATCTAAAGCAGCTAGAGCCGATTCTAGCCATGACTTTGATTCCATGTCTGCAAAGATAGATGCTTTCGAGAGACAAATGAAAAAGATGACAAAAGATATTCACGCTATACGAATTAGTTGTGAGCAGTGTGGAGGACCACATTTGACAAAAGATTGTCTCAGTATTGAACAAACAATGGAACAAAGAGAGAATGTTTCATATATAAACCAAAAGCCTGGAAATAATTATCAGAATAATTATCAACCGCCAAGACCAATCTACAATCAAAATCAGAATTATAACCAAAATATTCCATACAACAATCAACAAGGTCCTAGCAATCAACAAGTATCCAACAATACTTACAATCAGCAAAGACCTATTTTTTAAAATAAACCACCACAAACCGATGATAAAAAACCAAATTTAGAAGACATGATGTCGAAGCTAGTTGAATCTCAAACGCAGTTTTTCACATCTCAGAAACAAACCAATGAACAAAATGCTCAAGCATTTAGAAATCAACAAGCTTCAATCCAAAATCTGGAACAAGAAGTAAGCAACCTAGCAAGGTTGATAGGTGAAAGAAAACCGGGAAGTCTACCTAGCGATACAAATGCTAACTCCCGGAATGAAACAGCTAAAGCCATTACCACAAGAAGTGGTATTACACTTAAACCACCTGAAATGCCTGTAAATTCTGATGACTCTATCCCTATTCCACAAGAACCACAATCTGAGCAAGATAAGGAAACAGAACCGGTAGTTGAAAAGGTTAATGAAGATAACATAGTTAAAGCTAAACCTTATGTTAAACCATACCAACCACCGCTTCCTTACCCGAGTAAAATGAGAAAAGAAAGACTTGAAGCCGAGCAATCTAAATTCTTGGATATATTTAAACAAATAAATGTAAATCTTCCTTTCATTGATGTGATTTCAGGAATGCCAAGATATGCTAAATTTCTGAAAGATCTACTCACAAATAGAAAGAAAATGGAAGAACTTTCGGCTGTTACTATGAATGCTAATTGTTCTGCAGTGTTGTTGAATAAGATACCAGAAAAATTATCAAATCCAGGAAGTTTCACAATTTCATATTTTTTGGGTAGTCTTAGTTCAATAGAAGCATTGGCAGACTTAGGTGCTAGTATAAATTTAATGCCATATTCATTATACACTAAACTAGACCTCGGAGAATTAAAACCAACAAGAATAAGCATACAACTAGCAGATCGATCAGTAAAATATCCTAGAGGGATAATGGAGAACATGCTAGTTAAAGTTGGTACTTTAGTATTTTCAGTAGATTTTGTTATTCTCGACATGGAAGAAGATTCTCGAGTTCCTCTCATATTAGGAAGACCATTCTTAAACACGGCTAAAGCAATAAAAGACGTGTTCGGTAAAAAACTGACCCTAAGTATAGAGGACGAGAGTGTTACCTTTTCTGTTGATAGAGCCATGCAACAACCGTAATCTGCAGATGATACATGTTATTATATTCAAATTATAGATTCACATGCAGAATTGTTAGAAGAATTTCCAGAATTACAAGGAACAGGAGAATGTTCTTTAGGAGAAGGAACTGAACCAATTGATGAAGCTGAAATGTTAGACGCACTCATGGCTAATGAATACGAACCAACAACAGAAGAACTTCAAATGTTAAAAGAAGAAGACAGATATCAATACAAATCATCGATAGAAGAACCACCGACATTAGAGTTAAAGCCACTTCCAAACCATCTGGAATACGCTTATTTACATGGTGAATCTGAATTACCTGTTATAATATCGTCTTGTCTTGCTGAGAATGAAAAATCTCAACTCATTTCTGTGCTAAAAGCTCATAAACCAGCTATTGCATGGAAGATTCATGACATTAAAGGTATAAGTCCTTCGTATTGCACACATAAAATCCTTATGGAAGAAGGTCATAAAACCTATGTGCAACGCCAACGAAGACTAAATCCTAATATGCAAGATGTTGTTAAGAAAGAAATTATTAAACTGCTAGATGCAGGTTTAATTTATCCAATCTCTGATAGTCCATGGGTAAGCCCAGTTCAATGTGTACCTAAGAAGGGTGGCATGACTGTCATCACAAATGAAAAAAATGAGCTTATTCCTACTAGGACTGTAACAGGATGGCGTGTTTGTATTGATTATAGAAAATTAAATGACGCCACCAGAAAAGATCACTTTCCCTTACCTTTCATTGATCAAATGTTGGAAAGATTAGCCGGGAATAGTTACTATTGTTTTCTTGACAGTTTTTCCGGATATTTTCAAATTCCAATAGCACCCGAGGACCAAGAAAAAACCACATTCACGTGCCCTTATGGTACTTTTGCTTACAAACGCATGCCATTTGGACTATGCAACGCCCCTGCAACCTTTCAAAGGTGCATGATGGCAATTTTTCACGACATGATAGAAGAATGCATGGAAGTTTTCATGGATGACTTTTCAGTCTTCGGTGATACATTTGAATCATGTCTAGTTAATCTTGAACGAATGCTTATTAGATGCGAGCAATCAAATCTAGTTCTTAATTAGGAGAAATGCCATTTCATGGTTAAAGAAGGCATCGTTCTTGGTCATAAAGTTTCAAAGGAAGGAATTGAAGTGGACAGAGCTAAAGTAGATGTAATTGCTAAACTTCCACATCCCACCAATGTTAGAAGAGTTAGGAGTTTTCTAGGGCATGCCGGTTTTTACCGACGTTTCATAAAAGATTTTTCTAAAATTGCCACTCCTATGAATAAACTCCTTGAAAATGATGCTCCATTCATCTTTTCAGATGAATGCATCAAATCTTTTAATATTCTTAAAGAAAAACTTACTAATGCGCCGATCATGATAACTCCGAATTGGAATCTACCGTTTAAACTCATGTGCGATGCAAGTGATTTTGCAATGGGAGTCGTTTTAGGACAAAGGATTGAAAAACGATTTCAACCTATTTATTACGCTAGTAAGACGTTACAAGGAGCACAAACGAATTACACAACTACTAAAAAAGTACTCCTTACTATTGTATTTGCTTTTGATAAATTTCGCTCATATCTCGTTCTAGCAAAAACGGTGGTCTATACCGACCATTCTGCTCTTAGATACCTATTTTCGAAACAAGATGCCAAACCACGATTAATACGTTGGATCTTACTCTTACAAGAGTTCGATATTGAAATCCGAGACAAAAAGGGAGCAGAAAATCTCGTCGCTGATCATCTTTCTCGTCTCGAAAATCCCAAATTAGAAGTTCTAAATGAATCGGCTATACAAGACAACTTTCCTGATGAATATCTATTGAGAATCGATTATAGTGAAATTCCATGGTTTGCAGACTATGCAAACTACTTAGTATATGGATTCCTTGAAAAAGGGTTGTCGTACCAAAAACGAAAGAAATTCTTTAGTGATATAAAACACTATTTCTGGAAAGATCCACATTTGTTTAAAAGTTATCCCGATGGAATAATCCGCCGATGTGTATTCAGGGACGAAGCTAGTTAAATCTTAAACCATTATCACACAGGACCAACAGGAGGGTATTATGGGCCTCAACTTACAGCAAGAAAGGTTAACGACGCTGGTTTCTATTGGCCTACAATTTTCAAAGACGCACACCTTCTTTGTAAATCTTGTGATGCTTGTCAAAGGGCCGAAAAAATAAGTCAACGTGATGAAATGCCACAAAATGTCATTCAAATATGTGAAGTATTTGACGTTTGGGGTATTGACTTTATGGGTCCATTTCTAAAATCTCATAATAATCTCTACATTCTCGTTGCCATTGATTATGTATCTAAATGGGCGGAAGCACAAGCTCTCCCAACTAACGATGCACGAGTTGTAGTCAACTTTTTAAAACATCTTTTTGCTAGGTTTGTGTGATGACCCGAAAATTTTTGACTTATTTAAACCAATTCTCTATACGATCTATTATTTTAACACGTTAAACAAAGTCTGTTAGATTGAGTCTCAAAATTTTAGAACTGTTACATATATACAATTACCTTTGACTACTCTCGACGATTCATGAACAATTATATGTATGTATATATATATATGTACAAGTAAAAACGACTTTCCTACAGTAAAAATTACTTTGCTACAGTGAAACCGTATTTTGCTATAGTGCTACAGTGAAAACGAGCATCAACGCAGCTATCATACGAGCATCAAGTGCTACAGTTGGGATCGACACTTACCGTTGGCAGAATTTTCATACAATAACAGCTATCATACGAGCATCAACGCAGCACCATTTGAAGCACTTTACGGTAGAAAGTGCAGATCTCCTATCTGTTGGAGTGAAGTAGGAGAAAGACAACTTACTGGACCAGAAATTATTCACGAAACCACCGAAAAGATCATTCAAATACAACAGCGATTGAAAACGGCCATGAGTCGCCAAAAGAGTTATGCTGATGTAAGAAGAAAACCGCTAGAATTTCAAGTGGGCGACAAAGTCATGTTGAAAGTGTCACCCTGGAAAGGCGTTGTACGATTCGGTAAACGAGGAAAGCTAAGTCCTAGGTACGTAGGACCCTTTGAAATCACCGAAAGAATTGGAGCAGTTGCTTATCGATTAAAGCTACCGCAAGAACTTAGTAGTGTTCACGACACATTTCACGTGTCAAATTTGAAGAAATGTTTAGCTGAAGAGGATGTCGTAATTCCTCTTGACGAAATACGAATTAATGATAAACTCCATTTTGTCGAAGAACCTGTTGAAATCATGGACCGTGAGGTCAAACAATTAAAACAAAGCAAAATACCGATAGTTAGAGTTCGTTGGAACGCAAGACGAGGACCCGAGTTTACTTGGGAAAGTGAAGATCAGATGAAGCAAAAGTATCCACATTTGTTCACTGATATCGCTCATGAAACAGGTACTACTCAAAATTTCGGGACGAAATTTTCTTTAACGGGGAGGTACTGTGATGACCCGAAAATTTTTGACTTATTTAAACCAATTCTCTATACGATCTATTATTTTAACACGTTAAACAAAGTCTGTTAGATTGAGTCTCAAAATTTTAGAACTGTTACATATATACAATTACCTTTGACTACTCTCGACGATTCATGAACAATTATATGTATGTATATATATATATGTACAAGTAAAAACGACTTTCCTACAGTAAAAATTACTTTGCTACAGTGAAACCGTATTTTGCTACAGTGCTACAGTGAAAACGAGTTTGCTACAGTGATTTGCTACAGTAAACACTATTTGTTACAGTAAAACACTATTTTCTACAGTAAAACACTATTTGCTACAGTAACACTATTGCTACAGTAAACACTATTTGATGTCGACGAACTAGCAAACAAAAACAGAAAAGGCGGCTATGCGATCGCATGGCAAAAACACTGAAAACTCATGCGATCGCATGAGCTACAGTAAATCGAAAAGTACTATAAAAGGTCAGTTTTGCTCGACGAAATTTTTCATAAATATTTAAGTACGTAAATTTTATATTTATAATTATAATTTTAATTTTAATTTTAAGTTTAATAATAACAAAGTATATTCGAGGGTATTTTAATTCGGGTTTCAAACTGTTTTAAAATAAGGAAATATTGGGTATTGTTCGGGGTATTGTTCTTGAATCCAAGACCAACCATACAGTCATCTACCATCATTACGTCTACGCAATTTGCCTACAATATTGAATCGCAATATTGAACTGTGAGTTATAGTCTCCCTTTTTAAATACTTTAAATATTTTTGGGCTGAGAATACATGCAATTTATTTTAAACGCGATAAGACACAAGTACATACTAAATTCTACACTGAGTTAAACCGAAAATCCCTTAGCTTTGGTAACTAGTAGCTGCCAGTACATAGGATATGGACTGGTGGGCGCGAATAATTGTATATGGATCCATAGGGCTTGACATCCCCGTCCGAGCTAGAGCGCTAGCCTTTTAATGGACGTATGTTATTTGAGTTTAAGACACGTTGGTTTGCGCGTATTAAAATGAATGGGGTAATTATCACTATAGCGTTAAGTTTAGTTACCAGGGTGCTCTGTTACGTAGAATCTATTGATAAACTTTTGATGAAATCTTGTGGTCTATCTTTATATATGTTTATGACTCGAGCAATTAAACCTATAACTCACCAACATCCGTGTTGACTTTTTAGCATGTTTTATTCTCAGGTCCTTAGAATGCTTCCGCTGTGATGTGCTTGTTGCCTGCATGGAGTCTCTCATGCTTTGTACAAAGTTTATTGCATTCAAAATAAAACTGCATTGTGTAATAAATAATTGGACTGTGATGTCAACCTGTAAATTAAAGACTTATGTATTTTGGGGTTTTGCTTATACCTAAGCACTAGCCCACATGTTTATAACTTTCTATGTTTAGAAAGTCACTTATTTTAATGAATGCAATATTTTATCAAAACGTATCATATAGAGGTCAAAACCTCACTGTGGAATCAATGATTAACGTGCCGCATCAATAGTGATTTTGACGGGTCGTTACAGTTGGTATCCGAGCTTGAGGTCATAGGGAACCAGAAATTACATTAGTGTGTTTAACTGGTAATTGTTAGGATGCATTAGTGAGTCTGGACTATGACCATATCTGTTTTTACTGACTTTTGCTTATTATTTGGTCAAAAACATTATATGTGATATATTTATATGCTAACGTAATTGTTGTTTCAATTATGTAATAGATGACTTCCTCTAATCCTATCATTTTGTACGACTCGGAATCGGACACTGAATCTATTCTATCGACAACTGAAAAGGGCGTTCCAATACCTATTAAAGAAGAAATTGTGTTAGCCGGGGAATCTCAACTCCCGGTAAACCCAGAGGAGGTTCCAGCTCCACCCAGCTTTAGTTTTCCGGAGCCACAGTATCGTTGGCATGGACCCATGATCCCTGGAGTAAATGAGGATCGTCCCTTTCTAAACAAATATGGACATTGGTCCAGATATACCGCCGACGGGCGGGTTGTGCCGATTACGCCTGGCAGATTTCGGTTCATGACCACCGGTACATATTCTTGCAGTTCGTCATCATATTCTCCTACACATGACTCAGACAGTTCGTCATCAGACGAGATCAGTAAGGAGGAGGATTTCGCTAATGAAATAAAAGAGATCACTAAGGAGAAATTCCAACTTGCTATAGATAATAAAAATAACCACAATAATAAAATGTCCTTAATTATTAAAAAAGAACAGGACCATTCGATCCGTAACCACCCTTATTGTATTAAACCCACTGAGGCAACGGGTACCTCAAAACCCCAACTAAAAATAAAATACACTGCCAGAATGTCTGTCGGACCATGTGCACACAAACAATTGGCAGAGAGAACCAAATGGGAAGAAGTTTCTGATAGTTCTGAATGAACGACCTCGCAACCTTAAATCTTCCATGCGCTATTTTATTGCTTATGTGTGCTACTCTATCTTGTTATGTAAAATAAGCATATGTAAAATATCAGTATTGTATGGTATTGTATTATTTTGGTTTATTAATAATAAATGCATGGAATGATTATTTGTATTATTACTACTTCTTATTATTATTATTACATAATAATGTAGTAACTCGCTATAATTTTTCATAGTGGAATATTATTAGGATTTTAGTAGTTAATTCCTTGTACTAGCTATTATGTATGAACTTAACGGGTAGGTAATACCCTAGAAATAATTATAAAATGCTAATAAGAAGAAAAGGCTTTTATAATAATCGGTTCATATTATTAATATGCTACGATTAACTATTGACAACTCATTTTACCTATAAAATTCTATATGATTAAATTATATCTGTTGTGTTTATTGAAGAAACATGTCTCAAATGTCGGATGCTGAGTTTGAGCAACTAGTCGAGAAATGTGTGAATGAAAGAATTGTTGCAACCGAAGCAGCAAAAGCAATAGCCGAAGCAGCAGCCAAAGCAGCAGCCGTAAACACAAATTCACGAAACGGATGCTCATACAAAACTTTTCAAGGATGCAAACCACAGACGTTTAGTGGAACTGAGGGACCAGTCGGTCTAACCCGATGGTTTGAAAAGATGGAGTCCGTTTTCAAAATCAGTAATTGTGCGAACGGAGACAAGTCAAAGTATGCTTCGTGCACGTTTCAAGATGGTGCACTTACTTGGTGGAACAATTATGCTAAAGCAGAAGGAATAGATACGGCATATGATATCTCTTGGGAAGAACTGAAAAAGATGCTAATCGAGGAGTACTGTCCTCGAAACGAGATCAGAAAAATGGAATCCGAGTTATGTAATCTGAAGGTTATCGGCGCGAATCTCAATAACTATGAAAAGCGTTTCATGGAACTAGCCTTGTTGTGTCCCGAATTGGTGCCAAACGAGAAACGAAAGATAGAAATGTATATTGACGGTTTATCGATCAATATCAAAGGAAATGTTACATCGTCCAAACCAAATACGATGCAGGAAGCCATGACAATGGCACACCAACTCATGGACCAGATCACAGAGAGTTCGATTAAGGCACCAATTACCGAAGTCAAGACAACTGAAGGAAAGAGGAAATGGTAAGACTATAAGGGCAAAAGTACTCACCTGAAGAAACAAGAAACTTTTAAAGGTAAACAAGATGGAGCAACTGCAAGTCCAAACTATAAAGGACCTCATCCGTTCTGTAAAAGGTGTTACACACATCATGCAGGCTATTGCCAAGTGGTCTGTGATAAGTGCAACAAGAAAGGACATGTGGCGAAAGATTGTTATGCCACCGTTTCTGAAGTAAAGACAAAATTGACCGATGTCAAGAAATGTTATGGATGCGGGAAGTCTGGTCACTTTATAAATCAATGCCCTGATAAGGAGAAGAACAAAGAACCCACACGTGGGAGGGCATTTAATGTTAGTGCCAGTAAAGCACGTGAGGATCCTAATCTTGTCACGGGTACGTTTACCGTTAATAATCAACTAGCTTCTATTATGTTTGATACAGGTGCTGATAGAAGTTATATGTGTAAAGACTTTAGTTTTAAACTAAAATGTGCATCATTACCTCTAGACGATAAATATACTATTGAATTAGCTAATGGTAAACTGATAAAAGCCGATAAAATTTGCCATGGTTGCGAAATGAATCTCGCTGGTGAAACCTTCAAAATTGATTTGATACCCGTAGAATTAGGAAGTTTTGATGTAATCGTTGGCATGGACTGGATGTCCAAAACAAGAGCGGAAGTTGTTTGCGCTGAGAAAGCAATCCGCATCCCTCGTAAGGATGAAACGTCATTAATGATTTATGGGGAGAAGAACAACTCAAAACTGAACTTTATCAGCTGTATGAAGGCCCAGAAACTTATAAGAAAAGGTTGTTATGCTATTCTGGCACACGTAAAGAAGATCGATACTGAAGAAAGAAGCATTGATGACATGCCGGTTGTAAGAGAATATCCCGAAGTATTTCCAGAAGAATTACCGGGGCTACCTCCACACAGATGTGTAGAATTCCAGATTGAGCTCATACCAGGAGCTGCACCTGTAGCCCGATCTCCATATAGACTTGCACCTTCAGAAATGCAAGAATTACAAGACCAGTTGCAAGAATTATCGGACCGTGGATTTATTCGTCCTAGTTTTTCACCTTGGGGTGCTCCTATTCTGTTCGTCAAGAAGAAGGATGGATCTATGAGAATGTGCATAGATTACCGAGAATTAAATAAATTAACGATCAAGAATCGGTACCCATTACCGAGGATTGATGATTTGTTTGATCAATTGCAAGGATCAAGTGTTTATTCTAAGATTGATCTACGCTCCGGATATCATCAGCTGAGAGTGAAGGAAGAAGATGTTCCTAAAACAGCGTTCAGAACCTGTTACGGTCACTATGAATTTTTAGTCATGCCTTTTGGATTGACTAATGCTTCAGCAGTATTCATGGATCTAATGAATCGCATCTGTAGACCGTATTTAGACAAATTTGTCATTGTTTTTATCGACGACATATTGATTTACTCGAAGAACAAGGAAGAACATGAGCAACACTTAAGACTGGTACTAGAGATACTCAAGAAAGAAGAATTGTACGCAAAATTTTTGAAGTGTGATTTCTGGTTACAAGAAGTACAATTTTTGGGCCATGTTGTCAGTAAACATGGAATTAAAGTTGACCCCGCCAAGATCGAAGCCATTAGTAAATGGGAAACACCGAAGACTCCAACACAAATCCGCCAATTCTTAGGTCTTGCTGGTTACTACCGAAGATTCATTCGAGATTTCTCTAGAATCGCCAAACCCTTAACTGCATTGACTCAAAAGGGAAAGAAGTATGATTGGTCCACGGAACAGGAATCCTCATTCCAGTTATTAAAGAAGAAGTTAACGTCTGCACCCATTTTGTCATTACCGGAAGGAAATGATGATTTCGTGATCTATTGTGACGCTTCGCGCCAAGGTTTAGAATGTGTATTAATGCAACGCACAAAAGTTATCGCATATGCCTCACGACAACTAAAAATTCATGAAAAGAACTATACGACGCACGATTTGGAACTTGGAGCAGTAGTTTTTGCACTCAAAATATGGAGACACTATCTATATGGCACCAAGTGTACAGTGTACACCGACCATAAGAGCCTTCAGCATATTTTTGATCAAAAACAACTCAATATGAGGCAACGTCGCTGGGTAGAGTTGTTAAACGATTACGATTGTGAAATCCGTTACCACCCCGGAAAAGCTAATGTTGTAGCTGATGCCCTAAGTCGAAAAGAAAGAGTAAAACCTCTTAGGGTCCGAGCTTTGAATATTACAATTCGTACTGATCTCACAAAGCAAATTCAAGCAGCACAGTTAGAAGCTTTAAAAGAAGAAAACGAAAAAGGTGAAATGAGCAAAGGGTTAGAAAAACAACTTGAAGTAAAAGCCGATGGAACCCTGTATTTTGCTGGTAGGATATGGGTACCAAGACATGGTAACCTAAGGCAACTAGTACTAGATGAAGCACACAAAACGAGGTACTCAATTCACCCAGGAAATGGGAAAATGTACCACGATCTCAAGAAGTTCTATTGGTGGCCTAATATGAAGACAGAAATTGCTACTTATGTAAGCAAATGTTTGACGTGTGCAAAGGTTAAAGCTGAGCACCAAAAGCCGTCAGGATTACTGCAACAACCAGAAATTCCGCAGTGGAAATGGGAAAGAATAACCATGGATTTCATTACGAAATTGCCAAGGACTGCAAGTAGTCATGATACTATTTGGGTGATAGTTGATCGTCTAACTAAATCAGCTCACTTCCTACCAATAAAGGAGACAGACAGTATGGAGCAATTAGCACACCTATATTTGAAGGAAGTAGTTTCCAGGCATGGTGTACCCATCTCCATCATATCTGATCGCGACACCCGATTCACATCACATTTTTGGCAATCATTACAAAAAGCATTGGGAACTCGATTAGATATGAGCACCGCTTATCACCCACAGACAGATGGTCAAAGTGAAAGAACAATACAAACATTGGAAGACATGTTACGGGCATGCGTGATTGACTTTGGAACCAGTTGGGATCGACACTTACCGTTGGCAGAATTTTCATATAATAACAGCTATCATACGAGCATCAACGCAGCACCATTTGAAGCACTTTACGGTAGAAAGTGCAGATCTCCTATCTGTTGGAGTGAAGTGGGAGAAAGACAACTTACTGGACCAGAAATTATTCACGAAACCACCGAAAAGATCATTCAAATACAACAGCGATTGAAAACGGCCATGAGTCGCCAAAAGAGTTATGCTGATGTAAGAAGAAAACCGCTAGAATTTCAAGTGGGCGACAAAGTCATGTTGAAAGTGTCACCCTGGAAAGGCGTTGTACGATTCGGTAAACGAGGAAAGCTAAGTCCTAGGTACGTAGGACCCTTTGAAATCACCGAAAGAATTGGAGCAGTTGCTTATCGATTAAAGCTACCGCAAGAACTTAGTAGTGTTCACGACACATTTCACGTGTCAAATTTGAAGAAATGTTTAGCTGAAGAGGATGTCGTAATTCCTCTTGACGAAATACGAATTAATGATAAACTCCATTTTGTCGAAGAACCTGTTGAAATCATGGACCGTGAGGTCAAACAATTAAAACAAAGCAAAATACCGATAGTTAGAGTTCGTTGGAACGCAAGATGAGGACCCGAGTTTACTTGGGAACGTGAAGATCAGATGAAGCAAAAGTATCCACATTTGTTCACTGATATCGCTCATGAAACAGGTACTACTCAAAATTTCGGGACGAAATTTTCTTTAACGGGGAGGTACTGTGATGACCCGAAAATTTTTGACTTATTTAAACCAATTCTCTATACGATCTATTATTTTAACACGTTAAACAAAGTCTGTTAGATTGAGTCTCAAAATTTTAGAACTGTTACATATATACAATTACCTTTGACTACTCTCGACGATTCATGAACAATTATATGTATGTATATATATATGTACAAGTAAAAACTACTTTCCTACAGTAAAAATTACTTTGCTACAGTGAAACCGTATTTTGCTACAGTGCTACAGTGAAAAACGAGTTTGCTACAGTGATTTGCTACAGTAAAACACTATTTGTTACAGTAAAACACTATTTGCTACAGTAAAACACTATTTGCTACAGTACACTATTTGCTACAGTACGCTATTTGATGTCGACGAACTAGCAAACAAAAACAGAAAAGGCGGCCATGCGATCGCATGGCAAAAACACTGAAAACTCATGCGATCGCATGAGCTACAGTAAATCGAAAAGTACTATAAAAGGTCAGTTTTGCTCGACGAAATTTTTCATAAATATTTAAGTACGTAAATTTTATATTTATAATTATAATTATAATTTTAATTTTAAGTTTAATAATAATAAAGTATATTCGAGGGTATTTTAATTCGGGTTTCAAACCGTTTTAAAATAAGGAAATATTGGGTATTGTTCGGGGTATTGTTCTTGAATCCAAGACCAACCATACAGTCATCTACCATCATTACGTCTACGCAATTTGCCTACAATATTGAATCGCAATATTGAACTGTGAGTTATAGTCTCCCTTTTTAAATACTTTAAATATTTTTGGGCTGAGAATACATGCAATTTATTTTAAACGCGATAAGACACAAGTACATACTAAATTCTACACTGAGTTAAACCGAAAATCCCTTAGCTTTGGTAACTAGTAGCTGCCAGTACATAGGATATGGACTGGTGGGCGCGAATAATTGTATATGGATCTATAGGGCTTGACATCCCCGTCCGAGCTAGAGCGCTAGCCTTTTAACGGACGTATGTTATTTGAGTTTCAGACACGTTGGTTTGCGCGTATTAAAACGAATGGGGTAATTATCACTATAGCGTTAAGTTTAGTTACCAGGGTGCTCTGTTACGTAGAATCTATTGATAAACTTTTGATGAAATCTTGTGGTCTATCTTTATATATGTTTATGACTCGAGCAATTAAACCTATAACTCACCAACATCCGTGTTGACTTTTTAGCATGTTTTATTCTCAGGTCCTTAGAATGCTTCCGCTGTGATGTGCTTGTTGCCTGCATGGAGTCTCTCATGCTTTGTACAAAGTTTATTGCATTCAAAATAAAACTGCGTTGTGTAATAAATAATTGGACTGTGATGTCAACCTGTAAATTAAAGACTTATGTATTTTGGGGTTTTGCTTATACCTAAGCACTCGCCCACATGTTTATAACTTTCTATGTTTAGAAAGTCACTTATTTTAATGAATGCAATATTTTATCAAAACGTATCATATAGCGGTCAAAACCTCACTGTGGAATCAATGATTAACGCGCCGCGTCAATAGCGATTTTGACGGGTCGTTACAGTTTGGAACACCGATAGCTTTAATAAGCGATCGGGGTACTCATTTTTGTAATAATCAACTTGAGAAAGTTCTTAAAAGATATGGAGTAACTCATAAAATCTCAACCGCTTATCATCCACAAACAAGTGGACAAGTTGAAAATACCAACCGAGCTTTAAAAGGTATTCTAGAGAAAACCGTAGGATCAAATTCGAAGGAATGGTCCATGAAATTGGAGGATGCACTCTGGGCTTTTAAAATAGCCTGCAAAACTCCAATTGGAACCACACCTTTTAAACTTGTTTACGGAAAAGCATGTCACCTTCCAGTAGAAATTGAGCACAAAGCTTTTTGGGCTTTGAAGACATGTAATCTTGATTTACATGAATCCAGACATCTACGGTTAAGTCAATTACACGAATTAGAAGAATTAAGACATGAAGCATATGAAAATTCGTTAATCTATAAAGAAAGAACGAAGAAATGGCATGATAAAAGAATCAGAAGTTCAAAAGAATTTAAGGAAGGAGACAGAGTCCTTCTTTTCAATTCACGATTCAAGCCATTTCCTGAAAAATTGAAATCTGGATGGTCTGGACCATTCATAGTTAAAAGAGTTTTTCCATACGGAACAATAGAGTTAATAAATTCAAATGGGATTGAATTTAAAGTTAATGGTCACAGAGTTAAACATTACATACATGATCCGATGGAAGTTGACAATGAAGTTAATCACATTTTCGACACCACAGCTAACTAAGTGTGGGAAGGTTCGAATCTTTTAAGTATAATATATATTTCTGTTAGAGTTAGATATTTTGTTTTCGTGTAATTTCCGAGAATAGAATCCGAATGGTCTTTCCCTAGCAGACCCTAAAGAACTAGTCTTCTCCCTCCATTCTAAATTTTTATTTCTTTTAGGTTTTACGAGATGAAGAATTCCTTTGATCTGAACCATGGTCTACTACTACACGTTTTGATTACTCAACGTAATAATAATACTTTCCCGAGTGAACTGGTATCATTCATAAGAGGCAAAATGGAAGGAGTAAGGAAAGAACTCAGGAAAGATCATCATAAGACACATTTTGGTAAAGGAAAATCAAAATCTGCAACAAAAAGAAGAGCACGACATCTTGAAAGATGTCATAAATGCGGAAAATGGTCACACGAAGGTAAATGTTCGAACAATCAAACATATTCAAATACCAAATTTGTTACTCTATGCAGAGAAGGACCGTTCATATGTTTAGAAGAAAAGTTATTGAAAAATTGAGGTTACGCTTATGTAGCTATGGAAAACCAAATCACACGACTCTCCTATGAGTCGGCTAAAGCAGGTCTCTGAGAATTCTATCTCACAGGTAAGTATGTACAGTTTTATTTTATTTTTATTACTTTTAACCTTTTGATAATAAACGCTGAATCGTTCACTATAAAGTATTAAATTGATATTCAATAAAATTAGGTATGCGAAATCGAAATTGTTGATATCATACAAAAATTTATTACATCACTGCAAAATTTACCGTTTCTTCTTAAGGTATAAATATCTTTAATCAATCAATCCAAAATATTTCAAAAATTCGTCAGGAGTAAAACTAGGTAAAATAACCGAAATTACTTTACCCAAAAGAGGGGCGTATATCTTTGATAATATTTGATTGATTAAAGTGAGATAAAAGACCAAAAAGATTTTTAATTTTTAATTTTACCTTGTTTTTAAAATTAATATATAAATATTAAATTAATATTGTAAATCTTTTTAAGTCAATATATTTAAGTTTTTAAATATTTTAAAAAGTAATATTTTAAATATAAGTTTGTAAACTTAATGTATAAAAATATTAATGATATTTATATGAATTTTTAATTTCATGCATTTTAAATTTAAGTTTGGTGTGAATTTAAAAAAAAAAATTACTTAATTTCATTAAGTTAAAAATTTAATTTTTAAAATTCGTCGTGAGTTGAAGACTAGGTCGTTGAACCGAAATTGCTTAACCCAAGGAAGGGACGAGAAATTTTGTTATCATTAATTTTAATCTTATTGAATTAAAGTATGCCAAAAACATTAAAAAACCCAAAAAATATTTGCTTTTAAAACAACGATTAAAAGTGACAAATTTTAAAATTTTGTCGAGGGACGAACTAGGACAACGATCTGAAACGCCCTCATTCTAAAAAAAACAAAATTTTAAAATTAATTAACTATTTCATAAGTAAATGATTTTATAAATAAAAATAAAAAAACAATTACACCCCATGCGATCGCATGGGGTTTACCTTGCAAAACCATGCGGTCGCATGGCCTTAGAAAACTGGTCAGGTATCAAAAGTAGCACGAGCTTCTCTCTGCTCCTCACTCTACACACACATACACACGAACACATACACACATAATCACCAAAAATCATCAATTTTCAACCAAAATTCACGAAATTCGTCACAATAATCCGCTATAATTATGCCTTTCTTCAGATAGGGAAGCAAAAAGGTAGAAATTTCACCCCTAAACTCATAAATTTCCTAATTTTTATGATAATTACAAATATTTTACCTAATTTAATTTTATTAATTTCTAGTGTAATTAGAGTTAAATTGTTAGTATATTATGCATGTATAACCTAGATTGATGCTATTTGTCATGATTTGAAACCAAAAACTTCAAAATTTTTAGAAATATAGGGTTTGTGTTCTTGAGCAATTTGGGGCTTTTTGATATAAACAGGTTATGGCCGATTTTTATCATGAATTATTGCTAAATTGAGTAGTGTAACATGTTTAGGTTGCTAAATGATCCAAACATTGATCCTAAACATAATTTTTGAGAATTAAAGTGGACTTTTTAAGTCTAAAATTCATGAACTTGATTAATTTGATATAAATGCCATTTGAAACTTGTTTAATTGCTAGTAATGATTATTTTGACATGTTATTTGAGATAAAAGCTTATGAACTTTGTAAACATTTTCATATATGCTTATTTGAAAAATTGTAGAATTGATAAAAATATGAAAATGAGTATAAGTTTAATATGGATTAAACATGTTATTGTAATTGTTTTAATTTGTTATTTTGCTAACACTAATGCATATTTGAATGCACAAATTTTGTGTTTAATGTGTTTTGCAGAGAAATACAGATACGGACGGTGCATCATCGTATAGGCAACCTGATCCGAAACCACAGCCAGAGATGCACTATCATGAACGGGAACACCAACCTGAATAACAACAACATTATGATCAACACGTACCATACTATGAGCCAGAGCCACAATTTTTTATTGCCTACGTAGTATTTCCCGTTCACCATATAATAGAACATCCAACAATTCATGAAGAACAGTTGCATTCCAATTTAAGAATTGATAAAAGTTGGAGAGATTACCCGACGTACCAAAGTAACAAATTTAAGCTTTGGACCAAAAATGTAGAAGTAGGGTAATAGATTGGGAGCCTTTAGAAAGGGTCCACCTAGCTAACCCAGTTAGGCAGCATCTAATCCAAAGGTATGTCAGCTCTTCTTTTACTGATTGGGAACATTTATTTACCACTCGTAGGCCTGTATATAAAGAGTGGTGTGTTGAGCTAATGAGTACTATAGCTTTTAATAAGGATGTAGATAGGTTAGACGATAAAAGTTTTCTTAGATTTTTACTTGGCCGTAGGATGTACAGGATGTCCATGCTGGACATGGCCAGGGCTTTACAGATTTACACTCCCGCTGAATTACTATCACCTGATTGTACAAATTTGATTTATCATGGTGAGCGGGTAGATAGAAATTTTGACGCTAACGCCATCTGGAGGCGTATGTCAAATTTTAATGTGTTTACGCGGGGAGAAAGACACTCCTATTTAGATAATAATAAAGCCGAGCTTCGTATAATACATAGATTCTTAGCAAACTCGATTACACAAAGAGGTAACAACAAGGAGAAAATGACCTTACACGATTTATTTTACCTTAGGTGCATTCGAAACACTAGAAGCTTTGTTAATATCCCCTACTGTGTTGGTTTTTATCTGTCCAAAATGGTGGAAGGTATACAGGAAGGGGGAATAATAGGAGGAGGTATTTGTGTTACTCTCATTGGAGAGTATTTAGGTGTAGATAGGGATCAAGGGGGTCTGATGATGGTGTGTAGGGAACATGATGAGACTTTAGGATTGCGGGTCTATCAAGGTGCAAAGGTATTAAAGAGCAGACTCAATCAGGCAGTACTATATGAGGGTCATCATCCACAGGTAGAGAGAGGTTCAGATGAGGAAATGGAGGAAGCGGATGACATTAGGGATGTCATTAGGGAGGCTGTTACTGACGTTTACCAGCGTATAGATGAGGTAGAAAAGACAAACGAGGCTAGACATAGTCAGTACGAGCAGTGGCACGCCGAGAATGTGTACGAGCATTCCAGGCAACGACAGCATGATAGATGGAACTATCATCAGCATCAGATCATGAGCCAGCTATCACCCCAGGTACCAAATAACTACGTACCGACCTGACCTGCTTACTATCCACCGCATCAGCCCGACATGCGACCACCCTATGACCTATATGACCCCAATCAAGCCTACCAGAACACCTATCACCAACCATGGAACCCGAACGATGATATGAACTGGAACCCTTATCCAAATCAATAGTGTTCCATTGGTGATGTCTTCTCTTTTATTATTTTTATCTATTTATGCTAACCATTTAACATTTTTAATGCTTTAATGTAATGTTTAATATTTTTATTATTTTGTACTAATATTTTATTTTTGTAATTTGAAAGTGGGATATTAAGTCCCATTTCAAATTACCTTGAATGTTTATATTTGTATTGTATGTATTTTATCTCATGTACACAACAGGGTAAAACAACGCATTTTCAAAGACTGGCATTAAGTTCAGCAAAAGCTATTAATTTTGACGACAAAACGAAAAACAAGTATGATGTAACAACAGACGGAATGAACAAATGATGTGCACCATTTATCATTCAACACAAACAACAATATGTTTGGAAACTTTGGTAAAATTTAATCATTTTTCTACGCTAATGACCCTCAATAATTTAAATTGTTACTGATTTCTTGCAAATGAGGGCATTGCAAGATCTTAAGTGTGGGAAGGAGTTAAATTCTTTCGAATTTTTAAAATTTTTTACTTATACACTTGGTTACCATTAAAAATACTAGTAACGCAGTAGTTGAATTAGAATCTAGTGCTCTCTGATAATAAAGAACAGCCCTAGTCTTATATACTGACTACCCAATTCTAGTAAAAATTTTCAAAATTTTCAACTAAATGAACTCAAAATCATGTTTATACATATTTATGAACGATAAAACTAGGTGTTAACGCCGAAATTATTGTTACCTCGTAAAGGACATAAATTGAGAAACAACCCAAAATATTAGAATTCATTTAAATGGAATAGAGGAAAATAAAAAGGCAAATAAAGGAAAATAAAAGCCAAGTGTGGGAAAAATTTACCAAGTTATTTAGAACATATGTCACATATTTTTGTACAAATAATTGAAGATACTTTTGTTTTGGACGATATTAATCAGTTTTACCCAGTTTATTTTAATATAAATGGAATTTAAAAGGAAGTAAAGTCTTCCGAGAAAAAGACACGCGCTTCTTGATTTAGGTCAGGAAGTTGTCGTCCAGACCAGTTGTAGAGTCTACGAAAAACCTTGAAAAATTTTCTCGAAAACCAGCTGGAAATCCACGGACCTCAGCATCAAACAGGGTCGCTAAGTGGTCAGACTTATCCTAACCATGAGAGGATGTATCTCGTACAATTGGGGGGGGGGGGCACCTTGCAAATTAGCTTATAAGACTAATGAATCAGATCCCCAGAAAGGATAATCTCCTTAAAGATAAAAAAAATTAGCTTTTAAGACTGATATTACTCAATCCTTGAGATTGACCTTAAAGATTGAGAATTCAAACTCATGGAATTCAATGATATCTAAACTCGAGCTTGAACGAGAAAATATTTTGATCAAAATTAAAAACCGATTTGTTTTCTGAAACCCTATTTTCAATGCGTTCATTATCATTGAACGTAAAATCCTAAGAATTCACCTGGAATTCTTTAGGTCACTTGAATCAAATCGGGTGTCAACCGTAAGAACGGTGGTTGCATAGCATGGTCAAAGACAAGACCTTGTGCCAGACCAAAAAATTATAGGGTGATCTTTACTATTGCTCCTACAAAAGATAGTAATTGCATTCGACACGATATAGACCATAATCAAAAGCATGTCACGGGACATTGCCTTAACAGTTGCTTGTTCAACGCTTTCCTTTACAACCGGACGGTAGTTTACGGAAAGGTAATATACGGAGCAAGTAAACTGGACGTGTTGCTTTCCCAATACAAGGTTAGCAAGTGGGTGACACAAAACCATAAGTTTTGAGCTAAAATTTTTAAATCTGAAACCCACATAACCCACAAAAATAATTTGCAAACACCGGTGAAGGGTTATTCCGGAAAACTAATCTAGAGTAAAAGCTAGATTGAAATTTCAAAAGATCAAATGTTTTCATAAAGATCCAATTTCCCTAAAGGATCTAAATTTTTATAGTCATGTGGGACTGTAAACCACATCGTTACCATCATTGTTCATAACCACCGTATTGAAATAACTGATGTACAAAGTGTGAAGAATAAAGAAGTGATTTTAGTAAAGTTTTATTCAAGTTCTATATTGCTTGAGGACAAGCAACGCTCAAGTGTGAGAATATTTGAAAATGCTAAAAACGAACGTATATTTCATAGCATTATCCTTCAAGAAAGGCAAGCTTTTGGTTGCAATTGTTCTATTTACAAGTGATATTCGTTTAAATAATAAAAGGTGAAAACAAAAGACAGATTCGACGATTTGAAGATGCAAACGACCAAAAAGCTAAAAAGTACAAAGTACAATCAAAGTGGTTCAAATTATTGATGAGAAACGTCTAAAAGTTACAAGAGTACGAGCCGCGAAACGCAAAGTACAAGATATTAAATCGTACGATAGGACGTTCGAAAATCCGGAACCGGGACATGAACCAACTATCAACGCGCGACGCAACGGAGCTAAAATTACAAGTCAACTATGTACACGAATATAATATAATATATAAATAATTCTATAAATTATATATTTTATATTTATATATTAAAATAAAAACCGTCGGCAAACAAGAAAACAAAAGATTGTGAGCTGTCCCTAGACTCCATGCGATCGCATGGCAAATGCAATGGAAGCCCATGCGATCGCATGGCCCCAAAAGTTTGGCCAGGTCTATAAATTCAGCATTTTTCGGACGAGTTTTGTACACAACATAATTCAATCTCTCACTCTCTACGATATATATATATATATATATATTATAATTTTATTTTTAATTTTAATTTAAGATTAATAATAATAAGGTTATGTTAGCGAATGTTGTAAGTGTGTAAGTCTAAATTCTGTCCGTGTAACGCTACACTATTATTAATCATTGTAAGTTATGTTCAACCTTTTTAAATTAATGTCTCGTAGCTAAGTTATTATTATGCTTATTTAAATCGAAGTAATCGTGATGTTGGGCTAGATATTAAAGACGGGGTAATTGGGCTTTGTACCATAATTGGGGTTTGGACAAAAGAACGACACTTGTGGAAATTGGACTATGAGCTATTAATGGGCTTTATATTAACTAAACGATATCTCGTTAATTTAATATAAAGGTTACAATTTGACGTATCTATATATAACCACATACGCTTTATCGGGTACGGTGGGCGGGATATCTATAAATACGAATTATCGTTCATTTGACCGGACACGGGAATGGATTAATGGTTGATGGATTCATTAAAACAGGGGTGGATTACATTCAAGGGTAATTGGTGTAATTGTTAACAAAGTAGTAAAACCTTGAATTACATGCAGTCGATAACCTGGTGTATTCATTAAACAAAGTATTAAGACCTTGTTACAGTTCGAATCCCCAATTAGTTGAAATATTTAACTTCGGGTATAAGGATAATTTGACGAAGATCCTCGCACTTTATATTTATGACTGATAGACTATTATGGACAAAACTGTATGGACATATCGAATAATCCAGGACAAAGGACAATTAACCCATGGTAATAAACTAAAATCAACACGTCGAACATCATGATTAAGGAAGTTTAAATAAGCATAATTCCTTTATTTCATATTTTATCGCACTTTTATTTACTGTCATTTTATTTATTGCACTTTTAATTATCGTACTTTTTAATTATTGCAATTTTATTTATCGTCATTTTATTTATCGCACTTTAATTTATCGCACTTTAATTATTGTCATTTACTTTACATTTTAAATTAAGTTATATTTATTTTTAATATTTTACATTAGGTTTTAACTGCGACTTAAGACATAAAATCGATAAACCGGTCATTAAACGGTAAAAACTCCCCTTTATAATAATAATAATACTACTTATATATATATATATATATATATATATATATATATATATATATATATATATATATATACAAATATAGTTTTAAAAATATAGCGTTAAACTTGGCTAGCTCTCTGTGGAACGAACCGGACTTACTAAAAACTACACTACTGTACGATTAGGTACATTGCCTATAGTGTTGTAGCAAGGTTTAGGTATATCCACTCTATAAATAAATAAATAACTTGTGTAAAATTGTATCGTATTTAATAGTATTTCGCAATAAAAATATAACTATTTTGTACCCCTCTGCTTTAACATCAGTAGGTACTGTGACGATCCGGAAATTTCTGACCAAATTTAAACTTAATCTTAATATGAATTCGACATGATAAGCAAAGTCTGTAATATTGAGTCTCAAAATTTTTGAACTGTTTCATGAAATCAATTGACCTTCGACTGTTCCCGACGACTCACGATACGATTACTTAAATAGATATGCATATATTAAAATATATATATGTATATAATAATATGAAATATTGTATATGGTAATTGTTAGAATTATTTATGTAAAATAATAATAACATAAAATAATTATTATCTATATATATATATAAATAAAATATATAGAATATATAAATAGGGTTTTGAAGTTATTTAGTAAACGAAAGTAACACTCAATTGTCACCTGATTGACAGTAAACGAGTTAAAAAGAAACTTATATAATTTTAAAAATAAACGGAGATCCGAAAATGAGTGATATAAATTATAGGCTTATTAAAAAACGTATTTAGGAGCTATTTGTTAAACCTTAGAACTTTTTATATTTTTACTTGGGATCGAGCACGGACAGTGGATTTAATTATTATTTAATAATTTTAAAACAATTAATGACCCTAATTATACAATAATGACTAAAATAAATAAAGATAATTAAAATTAAAATTTTGGAATTTTCTGAGAACTTTTATCCGCCACTAATAAACAACGGAACACGATATAGCACACTGCGAGAAAACTGTAGGTCGAGGGAATTCAATTATTAAGGCTACTGTTGTAATTTAGTTGTTTATAGCAACATTGGTAGCCTAAACTTACTACAAAATTCTAGTAATGAAGGAGTAGAATACTAATGAGAGAAATGAGAGAAATGATTCTTGTAAACATAATGGAGGGTGCAAGTTTTTTAGGTTGCATACATGGGTATTTATAGTACAAAAAAATACTATATAAGAGGTATACAATATTGACTATAATTTATACAAAAATGACTATCCATTAAAGCCTAATATTATAACACTCCCCCTTGGATACCAATTTAATTTTGTTTGAGATCAACTATAAGTTACTGCCTCATTAAAAACCTTGGCTAAAGAAAAACCCAGTGGGATAAAAACTTTAGCTAAGAGAAAAAGAGTGCAACATATAGTTGACTCTCCCTCAAGTAGACATTGTTAAGCTGTTACATCTTTTGAACTTGCCTCATGCCAATATTGTGAACATGCGTTTTGAAAATAGCAGTTGAAAGTGTTTTGATGAAAAGATCAGCAGAGTTTTTGATGGATTGAACATATCTCATTTCAATCTGGTTGTCCTTAATGAGGTCTTGAGTGTATGAGAAGAATCTAGGAGGTATATGTTTTGTTCGATCACTTTTGATATATCCTTCCTTCATCTGTGCTATGCAAGCTGCATTATCTTCATAGATCGTTGTTGGACTTTTATCACGTTCTAGTCCACAAGAATCAGTAATGAGTTGTGTCATTGATCTCAACATTTAATGTAATCACTTCGGCATGATTTGATGATGTTTCAATGTGACGACCCGGAAATTTTCGACCAAATTTAAACTTAATCTTTATATGTTTTCGACACGATAAGCAAAGTCTGTAATGTTGAATCTTAAAATTTTTGAAATTTGTTTACATGGATTCAGTTAATCTTCGACTATTCCCGACGATTCACGAACAGTTGCTTGTAGATAAATATGTATATATAAATATATAAATATATAAATATAAGTATATATATAAATATAAAATCATATACAGAATAATTAATTTGTAATTAAAATAAATCTATATATAAAAATATATGATTACTATATTATTATTATATGTATATTCTAATAAATATATGCAAAAGATATAAATATTATGTGTTGAAATTTAAAAAATCAATTTCTATTATGAAATAATATAATATAGTAAATAAATATAATAATTTTATTAATATCTTCATATCTACATGCAAACATAATTACAATAATATATATATAAAATGTATAAATATTAAATATTCAATATATGTTATTATATAATATATTATATTACTTAGTTAATAATAAATAATATTAAAATAGTAATGATAAAATTAATATATATATAGTTACTATGGTAATATTATTATCACTTTCAATATTAATATCAATAATTATACTAGGTATATAACATATAGATATAAAAAATTGATAAACATTATTATTAATATCGTCATAATTAGTATTATTATTATTATTAATATTATTATTATTATCATTCTCACTAATATTAATATTATTATTATGACTTAGTACTTTTATTATTATTATTATTACTCTTATTATTATTATGATCATTAAAATAATATTATTATTATTATTATTATTATTATTATTATTAATTATACCTCTATTAATTACGAATATACAAATATAAGAAATATAATGAGGTACATATAAAACGCGTGAAATCTGTTGCAGTCCCTATCCCCCTTTAATTTTTTTTATTCGATTCTGTCCTTCTGGTAATATCCTGTCGAGTCATCACCACAACAATACAACTACTCTCAAATCTTATTGCTGTTTATCAATTATTCGTTGGTATGTTATAGGATGTAGACTGCCAATCAAAAGAGTTAACATAAATATAAAACTTTACAGCTTCTTCTTCCTTCTCGTTTCTTAACCATTTTTCAAATAACTCGATTTTGAATTCTTTTTAAAAATGTGTTAAAGCAATCTTGTTTGGAATTCTTCATTCAAACTCTCTGTAAAACCTCAAGTTCCAATTCCTACTAACAAGTTCTAATTTCGGAGTAAAAGGTCTGATTTTAAAAAGTCAACTTTTATGTTTATGGTGAAATTCTAGTTCGTTTCTGTGTTTCTGTTTCAATTGAGGATGGATAAAGATTCTAAGTGTAATTTGAAACTTATTTTGTGTTGAAATCTTTGGCTAAAACTTTATGGAATTCGAAATCAAAATTTTTTTTTTCTAATACCTTCGACGAACAGCAACTTTTGTTTTTTTTATTATTTATATTTTTTTTTTCAATTCAATTAACCACATGTAATGGCTTTTATGATGGATATCAAGTCCTAGGATCGATTTTGTAAATGTTTTTGAATTTAAAATTTGTGTGAGTTGATCCTGTCTTGATGAAGAAGAAGAGAGAAATCAGATAGGTAGACGGAGTTAAAATAAATTGGGTTCAAACTATAACAGATAATCAGAGTCAGACTAGCGGTTAAGTATGGTTGCGTGAAACGAGAGGTCGGGGGTTCGAGCCCGGTCCAGGGCATTTATTTTTGGGAAAAGTTTTTATGAGGGTATACACTCTTAATTTTTTTTTCTATTATTATTATTATTGTTAGTATTAGTAGTAATATTATTAAGTATTATGAAAATCATAATAAATATTATTATTACCATTAGAATTATTGTTATTGTTGTTATTATTAATATTATTACTAATATAAGAATTAGGATAGAAACTTTTCATTGTTATTTTTAAAATTATAAATACAAATATGAATCTTATTAATGTTATTACCAATATTATCATTTATATTATTAATATGAATTCTCATTATTGCGTTGTTACTACCAAATGTTATTAATATTATTATTACTATAATAATTATTATTAGTATTATTATTAATATCATTATTATAATCAAATACAACTTTTTATTATTATTATTGACATTATTTTATCAAATAAATATTAGTTATATAAAAATATATTTAATAACATAACTAAATTAATATATATTCAATAAATACTAACTATCTAAAGTATATAAAATAAATATAGTTAATTAATTTATTAATAAAACTCATGATTAAAATAAAAATCTAATCTCTAATATATATATATATATATATATATATATATATATATATATATATATATATATATATATATATATATATATATATATATATATATATATATATATATATATATATATATATATATGAATGATATAGGTTCGTGAATCCGAGGCCAACCCTGCATTATTCAATATAGCCATATATATTTTTACAACAAAATACAGTATGGTGAGTTTCATTTGCTCCCTTTTTAAATGCTTTTGCAATATATATTTTTGGGACTGAGAATACATGTGCTGCTTTTATAATTGTTTTACAAAATAGACACAAGTAATTGAAACTACATTATATGGTTGAATGGATCGAAGCTGAATATGCCCCTTTTAAACTTGGTAGCCTAAGAATTAGGGAACAGACCCCCTAATTAACGCGAATCCTAAAGATAGATCTATCGGGCCCAACAAGCCCCATTCTGGAATTTGGAATGCTTTAGTACTTCGAAATTATCATGTCCAATGGGTGTCCCGGAATGATGGGGGTATTCTATATGCATCTTGTTAATGTCGGTTACCAGGTGTTCAATCCATATGAATGATTTTTATGAATGATGTTTATGAGAAATGAAAATATGAAATCTTGTGATCTATTAAAATTATGAAAATGATTATTTATGATAAACTAATGAACTCACCAACCTTTTGGTTGACACTTGAAAGCATGTTTATTCTCAAGTATGAAAGAAATCTTCCGCTGTGCATTTGCTCATATTAGAGATATTACTTGGAGTCATTCATGATATATTTCAAAAGACGTTGCATTCGAGTCGTCGAGTTCATCAAGATTATTATTAAGTCAATTATAGTTGGATAAATTATGAAATGGTATGCATGCCGTCAACTTTCGATGTAATGAAAGTTTGTCTTTTAAAAACGAATGCAATGTTTGTAAAATGTATCATATAGTGGTCAAGTACCTCGCGATGTAACCAAATGTAATGTATTCGTCCAGATGGATTAGGATGGGTCGTTAGAGTTAGTATCAGAGCGGTGGTCTTAGCGAACCAGGTCTTGCATTATTGTGTCTAACTGATAGTTGTTTAGATGCATTAGTGAGTCTGGACTTCGACCGTGTCTGCATGTCAAAAGTTTTGCTTATCATTTCTAGTCGGAAATCATCTACTTATCATCCGTAAAAAATTACCTGCTTATCATTCTTAGTCTAGACATGTCTTACTACTTCTATTGCATAGACAGTGTATAGATAAATTCATATCTTAGTGTATCTGTTATTGTTACCTTTGCCTGATAGCTTCCGTAGATTCCTCCGTAACTTATGGGATTTTAGTATTATATATGCATATGTAAATTATGTATTGCAGGGTACTAATCTACATCCTATAAACTAATTCTTATTGAAAATCCTTCATCTGATCGTACGAAATAGAACTCGTCATTAGTTCAAATTCTCCGGAACCCGACAGCCATTCCGACATGAATGTCCACCTAAGATCCGAAAGCAGTGTGACCGGAATGGATCAACCAATTAGCCATCATCCATTCTGGATGAATTGGGTATGAGTTCGTAGTCGACTTAATCAATAGAGACGCGAAGAAGGCGATCCCTTCCACCAACCGAATTCACCTTTTGGTGAAGAACCTGAAGCACTTACCGGCGAACCTATCTGAAACACCATTTTCAGCCTCATTTCTAGAGTAGCTCGACACAATTATATTCTATCCATAATTCTATACCTTATTCATCCGCTCGTTCCGACCGACAATCATCCCGGAATAATGGAAGAAGTCAACGAGCTTCCCGCTCGAGTAATCAATTTGGAGAATATGGTGAAAAGGTTACAAACACCAGCAGCAGCACCAGCAGCATAACCAGTACCACCATCATCAACGCCAACAGTACCATTACCACCACCAACAACAACCGCATCACAAACCTCAACTTCACAATCTGTCACACGAACATCAACGTCATACGCACCATAGATACCAAGGAGTACCAAAAACAATGAACGATGAAGTATTAATTCATAACTTCATTGAAGAAATATTCTGCGAAGAATATGTGGTTTTTAAAAGTTTTAGAGATTATTTATTCTAGCTCAAACCGAAAATTAAATGAGTTTAATATCATATTGACTCATTAAATCCATAATTACATCTGAAGAAAATATATATGTATATATGTTTTTATAAAGATTGTAATTAAAAATTCTTTTGTACAAACTGTTAATGGTGAAAATATTTTAACGGGTAGGTAATACCCGAGAAATATTGAAATTTCACATTAATAAGTTACACTGTACATTCTTCGAATATGATTCAACAGTCAATTACTATTCTACTTACATCCACAGATATACGTATCCATTCACCGCAGAATAACCATTTCCATTCAATTTCATATTTGGATTTTGATCTATCAGAATCCAGCAAGTGGTATAATGAAGAAAACATTTGAAAAAATAAAATTTATTAGAAACAAACAAATTAACTATGAGAAATTTTGTTAAGAACCCACGCTAACTGTTCCTAGCTAACTGATTACATTTAATTATCGCAATTTTTAATTCTCGCAATTTTATTTATCGTCATTTAATTTCTGTTATTTATTTTACGCACTTTAAATATCGGGACACGTATACAAGGTTTTGACATATCATATCGACGCATCTATATATATTACTTGGAATAACCATAGACACTCTATATGCAGTAATGCTGGAGTTATCTATACAGGGTTGAGGTTGATTCTATAATAATATATATACTTTGAGTTGTGATCGAGTCTGAGACATGTACACGGGTCACGATACGTATTAATTAATTCGAATATTATAAACTATATATGAATTATTGAATTAGTAACTGTGGACTGCTAACTGTAGACTACCAACATTGGATAATTAAAATGAATTAAAATATTGATTATAACATATGAAACTAAACAATTCTTCAAGTTTGCCACTTGATTTCATCTTAAACCTCATTTGTATCTTGACGATTACAATCTGTGTTCAAACCTTTCATGATTTTTGAAAACACCTCAATCGAGAGGATGAACCAACCGCACTTCATCTACGGAAGAAAAGATCTATGCATATAGTCATACACTTGAAAAATCTCGGAAACTGAGTAAATGTTTAACATGTAGCTGTGCTAATTCCTTTAGCGTTATTATTACCAAAAATAACTTTGCAACTCCCGTTCGAGATAGCCAATTTTGTCACAGCTCCAGCAAGTCAACTTTGACTTTTCAGTCAGACTAGCCTTATTATAACCTTGATATATATGTTGTCTTTTCACCTTCGTTACCGGGGAACCGTTTATATTCCGCCACATTAGCAGTAAACTTACCAGCAACTTCATAAATCTTTGACTTTCTGAGAAATCATTATATTCATTGAAACCCTGTCATATACTCATCCACACCTTATACTGAGAATTGCTATACTAATTACTGAGAATTAGCAATCAATATTTTGAAATCTCGCAGCATGTCTACATCAACAGTTATATGTATACATAGAACCTTTATCTCTTGGAATTACGATCTTTAATTCTGAAATTCTGAAGAGCACCCAGTCTACGAATCAATACTTCAAATTTTGAAAAATCTGATGAAGCAGTAAAAACTGAAGACTGCCTTAACAGTCAAAAGTTTGATGATAAAGAATAGAGTGATGAAAAAGCTCAAAAATTTTGATACTGGAAAACGGATTGAGCAAACCATGAAGGAGACTCTGAACAGATCACAAGGACTAAACTTGTACATAAAGAATCCTTATGATTCTGATTCCGATGAAACCTTCAACGAATATCTTGCTCCGTACTCATGTTAAAATCTTGCGGAAAATCTTTCTTCAGCAACCATTGAACTTAGAAATTCCAAAATATCATCATAAATATCTTCGATATTTCTGAAGATATTTTCATAAATATTCTCGCCCGACATTAATTATCTCTCCGCGCTATCTGTGATATATCATAAAAGGAAACTATTTTAGTTTCTAAATTCTGAAAAATTCGAATTTAAATTATGAATGATTTTGAAGTAGTATTGGGAACTGAAGCATGAGTTAGTATAATATAATAACACTTGATCAACATGCTTATATTACAGTAAGTCATACTGAGTTTCTAATAGGACGTGATGATTCACAGATCATAACGTCATCATGTGCCATGTTACACGAATCTTGTATTCTATTTAACCTCAAAAATATCAAGAAAATATTTTCTTGATGATTCGGTATTTTTCGAATATTCTGGTAATTTGACAAAATCAAAACATGCTACTACCTTTCCTTTCTACCTTGTATATTATGATAATTCGAAACTCCATACCTACGATTTCTGGACCATTACTTGAGAAAAGAAAACAAAAGCATGAAGCTCCGAAATAGAAAGGGGGTATAAATCGCAGCAAATAAAAGAAAGCATTAACTGTGAATGACAATGATTATGGAAGACGGAAGCAGGAACTCTGAAATATAAGAGAAAATATAAAACCCAACAATAACGCCGAAATTACAAACCATGGATATTAATACAAATAGCAATATAAAGACACGGTATAATTAAGAATAGTATCACCCTGATAATGCTAAAAACGAACATATATTTCATAGCATTATTCCGCAAGAAAGACAAGCTTTTAGTTGCAATTGTTCTATTTACAAGTGATATTCGTTTAAATAATAAAAGGTGAAGACAAAAGACAGATTCGACGAATTGAAGACGCAAACGACCAAAAAGCTCAAAAGAACAAAAGACAATCAAAAAGGTTCCAATTATTGATAAGAAACGTCTCGAAATTACAAGAGTACAAGATTCAAAACGCAAAGTACAAGATATTAAATTGTACGCAAGGACGTTCGAAAATCCGGAACCGGGACCAGAGTCAACTCTTAACGCTCGACGCAACGGACTAAAAATTACAAGTTAACTATGTATATAAATATAATATAATATATAATTAATTATATTAATTATATATATATTATATTTATAAATAAAAAACCGTCGGCAGAGAAAAACTCCAAGGACTGAGCTGTAAAAGTAACCTCCGCGACTCGCGGAGTTTGAAGAGGCTTTTGCCGCGAGTCGCGGAGCCCTAAATTTGAAAACTGCCTATAAAGCCAACCGAATTCTGATCAAAAACCATATCTTTTTCTTCTCTTATCATACGTAAAATTTATATATATATATATAATTTATATTTTAATTTTAATTTTAATTCTAATAATAAGGGTATGTTAGCGAATGTTGTAAGGGTGTAAGTCGAAATTCTGTCCGTGTAACGCTACGCTATTTTTAATCATTGTAAGTTATGTTAAACCTTTTTACATTAATGTCTCATAGCTAAGTTATTATTATGCTTATTTAAAACGAAGTAATCATGATGTTGGGCTAATTACTAAAATTGGGTAATTGGGCTTTGTACCATAATTGGGCTTTGTACCATAATTGGGGTTTGGACAAAAGAACGACACTTGTGGAAATTAGACTATGGGCTATTAATGGGCTTTATATTTGTTTAACTAAATGATAGTTTGTTAATGTTAATATAAAGATTTACAATTGGGCGTCCCTATAAATTACCATATACACTCGATCGGACACGATGGGCGGGGTATTTATATGTACGAATAATCGTTCATTTAACCGGACACGGGAATGGATTAATAGCCACTAGAATAATTAAAACAGGGGTGAAATTACATTCAAGGGTAATTGGTGTAATTGTTAACAAAGTAGTAAAACCTTGGTTTACACGCAGTCGATAACCTGGTGTATTCATTAAACAAAGTATTAAAACCTTGTTACAATTCGAATCCCCAATTAGTTGGAATATTTAACTTCGGGTATAATAATAATTTGACAAGGACACTTGCACTTTATATTTATGACTGATGGACTGTTATGGACAAAAACCAGACGGACATATTAAATAATCCAGGACAAAGGACAATTAACCCATGGGCATAAAACTAAAATCAACACGTCAAACATCATGATTACGGAAGTTTAAATAAGCATAATTCTTTTATTTCATATTTAATTTCCTTTATTTTATATTTAATTGCACTTCTAATTATCGCACTTTTATTTATTGTTATTTAATCGCACTTTTAATTATCGTACTTTTTAATTATCGCAATTTTATTTTATCGCATTTTTATTATTCGCAATTTCATTATCGTTATTTACTTTACGCTTTAATTTAAGTCTTGTATTTATTTTATATTTTACATTAGGTTTTAACTGTGACTAAAATCTTAAAATCGACAAACTGGTCATTAAACGGTAAAAACCCCACTTTATAATAATAATATTACTTATATATATATTTGTATTTTTAATAAAAGTAAACTAATATAGCGTTGAGCTTTGTTTAAAGATTTCCCTGTGGAACGAACCGGACTTACTAAAAACTACACTACTGTACGATTAGGTACACTGCCTATAAGTGTTGTAGCAAGGTTTAAGTATATCCATTCTATAAATAAATAAATATCTTGTGTAAAATTGTATCGTATTTAATAGTATTTCCTGCTAAAATTAATAACTATTTTATATACACCTCGCATAACATCAAGTATTTTTGGCGCCGCTGCCGGGGACACTCTTAAACGCCGGAAGCGCAACGCTAATATAAAAAAAAAAGATTTTTTAACTTTTATTAAAATTCGTTTTTGTAAAAATACGTTTTAATTATTCAAAAATATAAAAAGAAAAACAAAAATATATGTATTTTTAAGATTTTGTTAAATATTTAAGTTTTATAAGTTTCTTTATTTTTATTTTAGTTTATAAAAATATAAGTTTTATTTTAAAATCTTTTATTTATTTAAAAACAGAAAACAGAAAATAAAAAAAAATAAAGAAAAACGCGTAAAAATTCAAACCTGTCAGCTGAATTCTGGAACCCGCGACTCGCGGGGTTTGATGCAATAAATGCCGCGACTCGCGGAGCCTTTCTGACAGGCGACAAAAAACCCTAAACCAGCATTAATTACGGGTTTTAATTAATTATTATTATTATTTAAACCTAATTATTATTATTATTATTATTATTATTAGTTTTATTTTAAGATTTACTTTTTATTTAATTTGTTTTATTTAGTATTAAATAAGTTTAATTAAATTATAAAATTAGTAGTTTTATTAAATAAATAATATAAAAATAATATTTTTATAAAAATTGTACTTTTTACAACTTTTTGTATATTTTTATATTTTGTCCCTTTTTAATCGTTGTAGCATAACTTTTGTATTTTTAGCTCATATTTAATTTTAAACTTAGTTTTTGCTATAGTCATTTTTACTCCTAGATTTTTAGGCTTTGCCGTAGAATTCCTTAAGTGCTTTTTCTTTAGACTAAGATTTAGGTGCTTTAGAATTTTGCGACGCCTTTTTAAGTTTTAGTTTCTTTTTAAGTTATTTCTATTTGGGATTTAGTTTTTCCTGTAAGCTTTAATATTTTTAGACCTTTTACTATGTATCAATTATCATTCCAATTAGTAATTTCAATTTGCGATTATAATTTTAAGTTAGTTGTAGTAATAAGGTTAGGTTAGTTAAGTATTTTTAAGTTTTGATAAGTTTCTTTTATTTTTCCGTCACCTTTTATTTTTCAACCATTTTTCGTTTTTCGACGAACTCTTTTTCTCTCTTATTTCTCGCTATTCTAGTTTTTAGGACTTAGAATTTTTTTTCTACTTCTTATCTAAAATTTCTTAAAATTACGAAAATTTATTTTAAGTGGTTAAATTAATAGACATCAAAATTTTCTGGTTCGTAGTAATAGTTGGATTTGTACGTGGACCGGGTTATTGGAGCCAAACAGTCCTCAATTATATTGAGACCAAACGAATCCTGCCCCTCTGCTGCATCTTTTGGCTATTCGAAACGTGGGCAAAATCAGAAAAGTCTATTGATTGGATAACTTATTATAATTTTTCTTTCCTTTTTAAAAACTAATAGGATATTCAGTGAATGCACCGAGCAAGACGTTCATCACCTTTTGTACGTTCACCACCTGTAACTAGATCAAGACATTTAGCAAATATAACCGCCGTTGATTTTTCTTTAGAATCGTCATCCAGTCAACCAAGTACTTCAGTTCAAATTTCCGATAATCCATTTTTTGAACCCAACCTCACAATTGAGAATCCAGAGAATATTCAGGAACGGTTCGTAGATCCTGAACCACTAAACTTTCCTCCGGAACCACCAATCATTCAAACAGAGATTGTTGAGGAACGAACCATTAAATCAGAATCATCTAGTGATACCGATTCAACAAATTCAATTATGGAGAATCTGGAACCTTTAAGTATGGAAGACCGAATGAGAGCTAAACGCACTGGCCAAGGTCACGCAATTACTCATCCAGACATTAATGCGCCAGATTATGAAATCAAAGGACAAATTTTACACATGGTGACTAATCAATGCCAATTTAGTGGTGCGCCGAAGGAAGATCCAAATGAACATCTACGTACCTTTAATAGGATCTGCACACTATTTAAAATCCGAGAAGTGGAGGATGAACAGATATATCTCATGTTATTTTCCTGGACTTTAAAGGGAGAAGCCAAAGATTGGTTGAAATCGTTACCTGAAGGGGCGATCGATACATGGGACGTTTTAATTGACAAATTTCTTAAACAATTCTTTCCTGCATCTAAAGCCGTAAGACTTCAAGCAGAAATTGTTACGTTCACACAGAAGCCAAATGAAACTCTATATGAGGCGTGGACAAGATATGGAAAGTTATTAAGAGGATGTCCGCAACATGGTTTAGATACCTGTCAAATAGTACAAATATTCTACCAAGGATGCGACATCACTACAAGAAAAGACATAGATATAGCAGCTGGTGGTTCTATTATGAAGAAAACCGAAACTGATGCTTACAAAATTATTGATAACACTGCTTCCCACTCACATGAGTGGCACCAAGAAAAAGATATCATTAGATCATCTAAAGCAGCTAGAGCCGATTCTAGCCATGACTTAGATTCCATTTCCGCAAAGATAGATGCTGTGGAGAGACGAATGGAAAAGATGACTAAAGATATTCACTCAATACGAATTAGTTGTGAGCAGTGTGGAGGACCACATTTGACAAAAGATTGTCTCAGTATTGAATTAACAATGGAACAAAGAGAGAATATTTCATACATAAACCAAAGGCCTGGAAATAATTATCAGAATAATTATCAACCGCCAAGACCGATTTACAATCAAAACCAGAATTATAACCGAAATATTCCATACAACAACCAACAAGGTCCTAGCAATCAACAAGTATCCAATAATACTTACAATCAGCAAAGACCTAATTTTCAAAACAAACCACCACAACAAACCGATGATAAAAAGCCAAATTTAGAAGATATGATGACGAAGCTAGTTGAAACTCAAACGCAGTTTTTCACATCTCAAAAACAAACCAATGAACAAAATGCTCAAGCATTTAGAAATCAACAAGCTTCTATTCAAAATCTGGAACAAGAAGTAAGTAACCTAGCAAGATTAATAGGTGAAAGAAAACTGGGAAGTCTACCTAGTGATACAAACGCTAACCCCCGGAATGAAACAGCTAAAGCTATTACCACAAGAAGTGGTACAACACTTAAACCACCTGAAATACCTGTAACTTCTGATGAAACTATTCCTACTCCACAAGAACCACAACCTGATCAAGATAAGGAAAAAGAACCGGTAGTTGAAAAGGTTAATGAAGATAACACAGTTAAGGATAAACCTTATGTTAAACCATACCAACCACCACTTCCTTATCCGAGTAAAATGAAGAAAGAGAAACTTGAAGCCGAGCAATCCAAATTCTTGGATATGTTTAAACAGATAAATGTAAATCTTCCTTTCATTGATGTGATTTCAGGAATGCCAAGATATGCTAAATTCTTGAAAGATCTAATCTCAAATAGAAAGAAAATGGAAGAACTCTCGGCTGTTACTATGAATGCTAATTGTTCAGCAGTGCTGTTGAATAAGATACCAGAAAAACTATCTGATCCAGGAAGTTTCACAATTCCATGTTTTCTGGGTAGTCTTAGTTCAATAGAAGCATTGGCAGACTTAGGTGCTAGTATAAATCTAATGCCGTATTCACTATACGCTAAACTAGACCTTGGAGAATTGAAACCAACCAGAATAAGCATACAACTAGCCGATAGATCAATAAAATATCCTAGAGGGATAATGGAGAACATGCTAGTTAAAGTTGGTACTTTAGTATTTCCAGTAGATTTTGTTGTTTTGGACATGGAAGAAGATTCTCAAGTTCCTCTCATATTAGGAAGACCATTCTTAAACACGGCTAAAGCAATGATAGACGTGTTCGGTAAGAAACTGACCCTAAGTATAGAGGATGAGAGTGTTACCTTTTCAGTTGATAGAGCAATGCAACAGCCACAATCTGCAGATGATACATGTTATTATATTCAAACTATAGATGCACATGCAGAATTATTAGAAGAATTTCCAGAATTACAAGGAACAGGAGAATGTTCTTTAGGAGAAGGTAATGAACCAATTGATGAAGCTGAAATGTTAGCTACACTTATAGCTAATGGATATGAACCAACAACAGAAGAAATTCAAATGCTAAAAGAAGAAGACAGATATCGATATAAATCATCGATAGAAGAACCTCCGAAATTAGAGTTAAAGCCACTTCCAAACCATTTGGAATACGCTTATTTACATGGTGAATCTGAATTACCTGTAATAATATCGTCTTCTCTTACTGAAAATGAGAAATCACAACTCATTTCTGTGTTGAAAGCTCATAAACCAGCCATTGCATGGAAGATTCATGATATTAAAGGAATAAGTCCTTCGTATTGCACACATAAAATCCTTATGGAAGAAGGTCATAAAACGTATGTGCAACGCCAACGAAGACTAAATCCTAATATGCAAGATGTAGTTAAGAAAGAGATTATTAAACTGCTAGATGCAGGTTTGATATATCCAATCTCTGATAGTCCATGGATAAGCCCAGTTCAATGCGTACCTAAGAAGGGTGGCATGACTGTCATTACAAATGAGAAAAATGAGCTTATTCCTACTAGGACTGTAACAGGATGGCGTGTATGTATTGATTATAGAAAATTAAATGACGCCACCAGAAAAGATCACTTTCCCTTACCTTTCATAGATCAAATGTTGGAAAGATTAGCCGGCAATAGTTACTATTATTTTCTAGATGGATTTTCCGGATATTTTCAAATTCCAATAGCACCCGAGGACCAAGAGAAAACCACATTTACGTGCCCTTATGGTACTTTTGCTTACAAACGCATGCCATTTGGACTTTGTAACGCCCCTGCAACCTTTCAAAGGTGTATGATGGCGATTTTTCACGACATGATAGAAGAATGCATGGAAGTTTTCATGGATGACTTTTCAGTCTTCGGTGATACATTTAAATCATGTCTAGTTAATCTGGAACGAATGCTAATTAGATGCGAAAAATCAAATCTAGTACTTAATTGAGAGAAATGCCATTTCATGGTTAAAGAAGGCATCGTTCTTGGACATAAAATTTCAAAAGAAGGAATTGAAGTGGATAGAGCTAAAGTAGATGTAATTGCTAAACTTCCACATCCCACCAATGTTAGAGGAGTTAGGAGTTTTCTAGGGCATGCCGGTTTTTACCGACGTTTCATAAAAGATCTTTCTAAAATTGCCACTCCTATGAATAAACTCCTAGAAAAGGATGCGCCATTCATCTTTTCAGATGAATGTATCAAATCTTTTAATATTCTTAAAGAAAAACTCACTAATGCACCGATCATGATAACACCAAATTGGAATCTACCATTTGAACTAATGTGCGATGCAAGTGATTTTGTAATGGGAGCCGTTTTAGGACAAAGGATTGAAAAACGATTTCAACCTATATATTATGCTAGTAAGACATTACAAGGAGCACAAACAAACTATACAACTACGGAAAAAGAACTCCTTGCTATTGTCTTTGCTTTTGACAAATTTCGATCATATCTCGTTCTAGCAAAAACGGTGGTCTATACCGACCATTCTGCTCTTAGATACCTATTTTCAAAACAAGATGCTAAACCAAGATTAATCCGTTGGATCTTACTCTTACAAGAGTTTGATATTGAAATCCGAGATAAAAGAGGAGCAGAAAATCTCGCCGCTGATCATCTTTCTCGTCTTGAAAATCCCGAATTAGAAGTTCTAAATGAATCAGCCATACAAGACAACTTTCCTGATGAATATCTATTAAAGATAGATTATAAAGAAATCCCATGGTTTGCAGACTATGCAAATTATTTAGTATGTGGATTCCTTGAAAAAGGATTATCGTACCAAAAACGAAAGAAATTCTTCAGTGATATAAAACACTATTTCTGGGAAGATCCACATCTGTTTAAAAGTTGTCCCGATGGAATAATACGCCGATGTGTATTTGGAGATGAAGCTAGTAAAATTTTAAACCATTGTCACACAGGACCAACAGGAGGGCATTATGGGCCTCAACTAACAGCAAGAAAAGTTTATGAAGCTGGATTCTATTGGCCTACAATTTACAAAGACGCACACCTTCTTTGCAAATCCTGTGATGCATGTCAAAGGGCCGGAAAAATAAGTCAACGTGATGAAATGCCACAAAATGTCATCCAAGTATGTGAAGTATTTGACATTTGGGGTATTGACTTTATGGGCCCATTTCCAAAATCTAATAATAATCTATATATACTCGTAGCCATTGATTATGTATCTAAATGGGCGGAAGCACAAGCTCTCCCAACTAACGATGCACGAGTTGTAGTCAACTTTTTAAAACGTCTTTTTGCAAGGTTTGGAACACCGAAAGCTTTAATAAGTGATCGGGGTACTCATTTCTGTAATAATCAACTTGAGAAAGTTCTTAAAAGATATGGAGTAACTCATAAAATCTCCACCGCATATCATCCACAAACAAGTGGACAATTTGAAAATACCAACCGAGCTTTAAAACGTATTCTAGAGAAAATCGTAGGATCAAATCCGAAGGAATGGTCCATTAAATTGGAGGATGCACTCTGGGCTTTTAGAACAGCCTACAAAACTCCAATTGGAACCACACCTTTTAGACTTGTTTATGGAAAAGCATGTCATCTTCCAGTAGAAATTGAACACAAAGCATTTTGGGCTTTGAAGACATGTAATCTTGATTTACATGAAGCCGGACGTCTACGATTAAGTCAACTAAATGAATTAGAAGAATTAAGACATGAAGCATACGAAAATTCGTTAATCTATAAAGAAAGAACGAAGAAATGGCATGATAAAAGAATCAGAAGTTCAAAAGAATTTAAAGAAGGAGACAGAGTTCTTCTTTTCAATTCACGATTCAAGCTATTTCCTGGAAAATTGAAATCAAGATGGTCTGGACCATTCATAGTCAAAAGAGTTTTCCCATACGGAACGATAGAATTGATAAATTCAAATGGGATTGAATTTAAAGTTAATGGTCACAGAGTTAAACATTACATACATGGTCCGATGGAAGTCGACAACGAAGTTAATCACAATTTCGACACCACAGCTAACTAAGTGTGGGGAGAACCAAGTCTTTAAAGGATAATATGTATTTCTGTTAGAGTTAGATTGTCTGTTTTCGTGTAGTTCTCGAAAATGGAACCCGAATGGTCTTTCCCTAGCAGACCCTAAAGAACTAGTCTTCTCCCCCCATTCTGAATTTTTATTTTTTTTAGGTTTTTACAAAATGAAGACTGCCTATGAACTAAACCATGGTCTAATGCTACACGCTTTGATCACTAAAAGAAATAATGACATACTACCGAGTGAAATAGTATCAGTAATCAGAGAAAGAATGGACGGAGTTAGAAAAGAATCCAGATGCGAAGATAATAAGTTACAATTTGGTAAAGGAAAATCAAAATCCGCAGCGAAAAGAAGAGCACGACACCTAGAAAGATGTCACAAATGCGGAAAATGGTCACATGGAGGTAAATGTTCAAATAATCAAACCTATTCAAATACCGAATTTGTTACTTTATGCAGAGACGGACCGTTCATATGTTTAGAAGAAAAGATACTGAATGCTCGAGGTTACGCCTATGTAGCCATGGAAAACCAATTAAACCGACTATCTTATGAATGGGATAGATCATATAACTAAGAAATCTATTCCACAGGTATGTCTGTACAGTTTTTATTTTTATTTTTATTTTTAACCTTTTGATAATAAACGCTAATTTGTTCGCTAAAAAGTATTAAATTGGTATTGAATAAAATTAGGTTTGGCGACCGAAATTATTGATATCATTCAAAAATTTATTACATCACTGCGAAATTTAACGTTTATTCTTAAGGTATAAATATCTTTAAACAATCAACCCAAAATATTTCAAAAATTCGTCATGAGTTAAATTAGGTCTTGGAACCGAAATTACTTTACCGAAAAGAGGGGCGCATATTTTTGATAATATTTGATTGATTAAAGTGGGATAAAAAGACAAAAAGATTTTTAATTTTATTTTTACCATGTTTTTAATCTTAATATTTAAATCTTAAATTAATATTGTAAACTTTGTAAAAACAATATATTTTAAAATTGTAAATATTTGAAAAATTAATATAAATTTGGAGTGAATTTATAATATGAATTTTTAAATTAAGTTTGGTGTGAATTTTTAAAATATTAATTTTTAATTTTATGCATTTCAAATTTTAAGTTTGGTGTGAATTTTTAATAATAATTTTGAATTTTATATTTAAGTTGTGTAAATTTAAAAACAAAAATTTACTTTATCTCATTAAGTTAAGAATATGATTTTTAAAATTCGTCGTAAGTTGAAGACTAGGTCTTTGAACCGAAATTGCTTTACCCGAGGGAGGGACGAGAACTTTTATTATCATTATTTTTAATCTTATTGAATTAGAGTATGCCAAAAACATTGAAAAAACCCAAAAATCTTAGCTTTTAAAACAATCGCTACAAAAAGACAAATTTTAAAATTTTGTCGAAGGACGGACTAGGACATCGATCCGAAACGACCTCGTCCTAAATAACAAGGGAAACAAAATTTTAAAATTAAATACTTAATTGTTTTATAAGTTAAAGATTATAAAAAAAAAAAAAAAAAAAAAAAAGAGCAAACTCCGCGACTCGCGGAGTTTGAAAGGGAAATCTCCGCGACTCGCGGAGGGACCAATTTACAGAAAAAAAATATAACGCAAGAACTGATCAGTTTCACACACCCAACTCAAACAAACAGCGAGAAATACTCCGAAAAACCACCCAAAAACACCCCAAAATCACAATTTTTAACCGTTAATCACCAAATTTTTTGCTAAAATCATGTTGAGAAGGATGCTATCTAAGAATTACTCAAGAAAAACGGTAAATTTCTACACCTAAACACCATTTAATCCGAAATTTGGTGTTCTTGAGCTATTTTTTCCCCAATTTGATTTTGATGCTTTTTAGTGTAATTAGGCTTAAATTGTTTATGTATTATGCTTGTATAACCTAGATTGATGCTGTTTAACATGATTAGAAGCCTTAAACTTCAAATTTTGAGTAATCTAGGGTTTGTGTTCTTGAGCAATTTGGGGCTTTTTGATATAAACAGGTTATGGCCGATTTTTGTCATGAATTGTTGCTAAATTGAGTAGTGTAACATGTCTAGGTAGTTAAATGATCCAAACTTTGAGCCTAAACATGATTTTGAGAATTAAAGTGGACTTTTTCAAGTCTAAAATTCATGAACTTGATTTTTGAAAGATAATGCCATTTGAGACTTGTTTAATTGCTAGTAATGATTATTTTGACATGTTATTTGAGTTGAATGCTTATGAACTTGGCGAAAATTTTTGTATATGCTTATTTGAAAAAGTGTAGATTTGATGAAAATATGAAAATGAGCTTAAGTTTGATATAGATTGATAATGTCATTGTAATTGATGATTTTGCTGACACTAATGCATATTTGGATGCACAAAATTTGTGTTTGATGTGTTTTGCAGAATGAAAGGGGTGAATCTTCATCCCAAGCCCGCAATGCTCCTGCTGAGAATTTGGAACAACAGGAGGTGGATAACTACTACAAGCAGGATGTACCTCATCCAGTCATGACTTTTTACGATATGCACTTGGAAGAGTTGCACCCGAACCTGAGATTTGACAGACTTTGGATAGATTATCCAAAATATCAACGGGGTTTGCATACTCTTCATTCTAAGGTTGTTGAGGTACCGAGGGTCATAGAATGGGGACCCTTAGAAGCTGTAGAATTGGCCGGGCCAATTAGGGAATTACTAGTACAGAGGTATGGTAATTCTTCTTTTAATGACTGGATATGTTTATTCACCATACGTAGACCTGTATATAAAGTATGGTGTGAAGAATTGTTATGTAGTATAGAGTTGAATGATCGGGTAGCTAGTCTAACCGATCGTTCTTTTATTAGATTTTTGTTAGGCGGTTCGATGCGCCACATGTCTTTACTGGACATGGCTCAGGCTTTACGTATATATACGCCTGAGGAGTTAGCGTCTGCCGATTGTAGAGGATTGATACTAAACGGTAGAAAGATAGATGAGAATTTTGATACACACGGTGTGTGGAGTCAAATGACAAGCCATCACCGTTTCAAAGGGGGAAATTACTCTTATTTGGATATAGATAGAGCCGAATTAAGAGTGATACATAGGTTTTTAGCTAATTCGATTACACAAAGGGGTAAAAACAAGGAAAAAGTAAATGAACAGGATTTGTTTTACCATATGTGTATTCGAGACCCACAAAGCGCTGTAAGTATACCATATTGTTTGGGTTATTATTTATCAGCTATGGTTCGGGGGATGCGACCACATAGCATAATAGGAGGTGGAATTTTTATTACTTTGATTGGTGAATATCTCGGTGTGGATATAAGTCGGGGGGGATTATTAGTAGAAGAACCAGAACCCCGCGATACTATAGGTTTAAATGTATACAATGGTGCGAAAGTTTTGAAGAGGCGAAATAACGCCGCAGTACGATACCATGGTAGACATCCACAGGTGGAGAGAAACCAGCAGCAAGGTAATGTAGGAGGGGGGAATGAGATGCAAGAAATGCATAGGTTTATAGCTTCTCAGGAATACGAAAATGCTAGACAGAGAGCATTTAAAGATTGGCAAGTTCATCAGAACCAGATCATAGCTCATTGCCAACATATAGGTAGAAACTATATTCCTACACCGAAACCCGTCTTCCCTCCTTGGTCTATAGAGATGCAGCCACCATATCCTACGTATGACCCTGCCGAAGCATTCTATAGCACTTATGGTTATGCCTGGAACCCCTATTGGTACCAATATCATCCTTAGTTTACTTATTATTATTTTTTTTATTTTGTAATTTGTAGTTATTGATACATTTAATATTTTTGTTAATATTGTAATCATTTTTATAATTATCTAACTTTTATTCTTAGATTTTAATAATTTTTGAATGTGGGGTAATATACCAAACTTCAAAAATATGTATATATGTTTGCATTTTATCTTATGTACACAACAGGGTAAAACAACGCATTTTCAAAGACTGGCATTAAGTTCAGCAAAAGCAACTAATTTTGACGACAAGATGAAAAATATATGTGAAATAACAACAAGACGGAATGAACAAATGATGTGCACCATTTATCATTCAGCAAACAAACGCCAATATATTTGGAAACTTTGGTAAAATTTAATCATTTTCACACAAATCACCCTCAATAATTTAAATTGTTACTGATTTCTTGCAAATGAGGGCATTGCAAGATCTTAAGTGTGGGAAGGGGTTAAATTCTTTCGGATTTTAAAATTTTTATATTAAACACTTGGTTACCATTAAAAATACTAGTAAAGCAGTAGTTGTATTAGAATCTAGTGCTCTCTGATAAAAAAGAACAGCCCTAGTCTTATATACTGACTACCCAATTCTAGTAAAATTTTTCAAAATTTTCAATTAAATGAATTCAAAATCATGTTTATACATATTTATGAACGATAAAACTAGTTTTTAACACCGAAATTATTGTTACCTCGGAAAGGACATAAATTAAGAAACAAACTAAAATGTTAAAATTCATTTAAAATGGAATAGAGGACGATAAAAAGGAAAATAAAAGCCAAGTGTGGGAAAATTTACCAAGTTATCTTAAACATATGTCACATATATCTGTAACAAATAACTGAAAATACTTTTGCTTTGGACTAAACTAAACTGTTTTACCCAATGAAAGAAAAGAAGAGATGGATCTACATGATGAATCAATTCCATCATTAAAAGGAAGTAAAGTCTTCCGAAAAAGAAACGCGCTTCTTGATTTAGGTCATGAAGTTGTCGTCCAGACCAGCTGTAGGTTGACGAAAAATCTAGAAAAGTCATCACTAAAATCAGCAGAAAATCCACGGACCTCAGCATTAAACAGGGTCGCCAAGTGGTCAGATTTATCCTAACCATGAGAAGGATTTATCTCGTACAATAGGGGGGCACCATGCAAATTAGCTGGATAAGACTAATGAATCAGATCCCCAGAAAGGATAATCTCCTTAAAGATTAAAAATCAGCTTTTAAGACTGATATTACTCAATCCTAGAGATCGACCTTAAAGATTGAGAATTCAAACTCATGGAATTCAATGATATCTAAACTCGAGCTTAAACGAGAAAATATTTTGATCAAAATTACAAACCGATTTGTTTTCTGAAAACCCTATTTTCAATGCGTTCATTACCATTGAACGTAAAATCCTAGGAATTCACCTGGAATTCATTAGGTCACCTGAACCAAATCGGGTGTCAACCGTAAGAACGGTGGTTGCATAGTGGTCAAAGACAGGACCTTGTGCCAGACCGAAAAATTATAAGGGTGAGCTTTACTATTGCTCCTACCAAGGATAGTAATTGCGTCCGACACGTTATAGACCATAATTAAAAGCATGTCAGGGGACATTGCCTTAACAGTTGCTTGTTCAACGCTTTCCTTTACAACCGGACGGTAGTTTGCCGAAAGGTAATATACGGAACAAGTAAACTGGACATGTTGCTTTCCAAATACAAGGTTAGCAAGTGGGTGACACAAAACCGCAAGTTTTGAGCTAAAATTTTCAAATCTGAAACCCACCAAACCCACAAAAATATTTTGCAAACACCGGTAAAGGCTTATTCCGGAAAACTTATCTAGGGTAAAAACTAGATTTCAAAAGATCAAATGTTTTCATAAAGATCCAATTTCCTTAATGGATCTAAATTTTTATAGTCATGTGGGACTGTAAACCATATCGTTACTACCATTGTTTATACCGCCGTATAGAAATCACTGATGTACAAAGTGTGAAGAATAAAGAAGTGATTCTAGTATTTCAAGACGATATTGCTTGAGGACAAGCAACGCTCAAGTGTGGGAATATTTGATAATGCTAAAAACGAACATATATTTCATAGCATTATTCCTCAAGAAAGACAAGCTTTTAGTTGCAATTGTTCTATTTACAAGTGATATTCGTTTAAATAATAAAAGGTGAAGACAAAAGACAGATTCGACGAATTGAAGACGCAAACGACCAAAAAGCTCAAAAGAACAAAAGACAATCAAAAAGGTTCCAATTATTGATAAGAAACGTCTCGAAATTACAAGAGTACAAGATTCAAAACGCAAAGTACAAGATATTAAATTGTACGCAAGGACGTTCGAAAATCCGGAACCGGGACCAGAGTCAACTCTTAACGCTTGACGCAACGGACTAAAAATTACAAGTTAACTATGTATATAAATATAATATAATATATAATTAATTATATTAATTATATATATATTATATTTATAAATAAAAAACCGTCGGCAGAGAAAAACTCCAAGGACTGAGCTGTAAAAGTAACCTCCGCGACTCGCGGAGTTTGAAGAGGCTTTTGCCGCGAGTCGCGGAGCCCTAAATTTGAAAACTTCCTATAAAGCCAACCGAATTCTGATCAAAAACCATATCTTTTTCTTCTCTTATCATACGTAAAATTTATATATATATATATATATAATTTATATTTTAATTTTAATTTTAATTCTAATAATAAGGGTATGTTAGCGAATGTTGTAAGGGTGTAAGTCGAAATTCTGTCCGTGTAACGCTACGCTATTTTTAATCATTGTAAGTTATGTTCAACCTTTTTACATTAATGTCTCGTAGCTAAGTTATTATTATGCTTATTTAAAACGAAGTAATCATGATGTTGGGCTAATTACTAAAATTGGGTAATTGGGCTTTGTACCATAATTGGGCTTTGTACCATAATTGGGGTTTGGACAAAAGAACGACACTTGTGGAAATTAGACTATGGGCTATTAATGGGCTTTATATTTGTTTAACTAAATGATAGTTTGTTAATGTTAATATAAAGATTTACAATTGGGCGTCCCTATAAATTACCATATACACTCGATCGGACACGATGGGCGGGGTATTTATATGTACGAATAATCGTTCATTTAACCGGACACGGGAATGGATTAATAGCCACTAGAATAATTAAAACAGGGGTGAAATTACATTCAAGGGTAATTGGTGTAATTGTTAACAAAGTAGTAAAACCTTGGTTTACACGCAGTCGATAACCTGGTGTATTCATTAAACAAAGTATTAAAACCTTGTTACAATTCGAATCCCCAATTAGTTGGAATATTTAACTTCAGGTATAATAATAATTTGACAAGGACACTTGCACTTTATATTTATGCCTGATGGACTGTTATGGACAAAAACCAGACGGACATATTAAATAATCCAGGACAAAGGACAATTAACCCATGGGCATAAAACTAAAATCAACACGTCAAACATCATGATTACGGAAGTTTAAATAAGCATAATTCTTTTATTTCATATTTAATTTCCTTTATTTTATATTTAATTGCACTTCTAATTATCGCACTTTTATTTATTGTTATTTAATCGCACTTTTAATTATCGTACTTTTTAATTATCGCAATTTTATTTTATCGCATTTTTATTATTCGCAATTTCATTATCGTTATTTACTTTACGCTTTAATTTAAGTCTTGTATTTATTTTATATTTTACATTAGGTTTTAACTGTGACTAAAATCTTAAAATCGACAAACCGGTCATTAAACGGTAAAAACCCCCCTTTATAATAATAATATTACTTATATATATATTTGTATTTTTAATAAAAGTAAACTAATATAGCGTTGAGCTTTGTTTAAAGATTTCCCTGTGGAACGAACCGGACTTACTAAAAACTACACTACTGTACGATTAGGTACACTGCCTATAAGTGTTGTAGCAAGGTTTAAGTATATCCATTCTATAAATAAATAAATATCTTGTGTAAAATTGTATCGTATTTAATAGTATTTCCTGCTAAAATTAATAACTATTTTATATACACCTCGCATAACATCACACCCCAAGGTAATAGTAGAAGTAAACAGATTTTTTCTAAGGGAAGATTGAAAAGAAGAATGGCAGAAATGATAATTAGAAAAATATCAAGGATTAGAACGAGATTAAGTATTTTCACAATCTTTTGGATGTATGAACTAAGAAAGAAATTATAGGAATGGTAAGAATAATGGAATGGAAGAGTTTAATTTATAATGGAAAAAGCAGACAGAGTAATCGAGGCAGATCACCGTATTTAATTATAAAGATCTTAATTTCCTTATTCTCCGAAGAATCAAATCTTTTAGATTTCGAAGATTTTCTTTAAAACCCTTGAATTCCGGAATTCAACCATGACTAGTCAAAAGTTATGATGAATCTTGTCTTTCTCATTTCACTATTTTGTGATAGCTTCACTTGTACTCTTCGAGCAATCGAATTGTTTTATCAATATTACACTATGGTAATAAAACTCTAATTATCAACTCATATTCCTCATGAAAACATTTTAATTGTTAGCCATGATGACCCCACTCAAATTTTGGGACGAAATTTCTTTAACGGGTAGGTACTGTGACGACCCAGAAATTTCTGACCAAATTTAAACTTAATCTTTATATGTTTCCGACACGATAAGCAAAGTCTGTAATGTTGAATCTTAAAATTTTTGAAATTTGTTTACATGGATTCAGTTAATCTTCGACTATTCCCGACGATTCACGAACAGTTGCTTGTAGATAAATATGTATATATAAATATATAAATATAAGTATATATATAAATATAAAATCATATACAGAGTAATTAAGTTGTAATTAAAATAAATCTATATATAAAAATATATGATTACTATATTATTATTATATGTATATTCTAATAAATATATGCAAAAGATATAAATATTATGTGTTGAAATTTACAACATCAATTTCTATTATGAAATAATATAATATAGTAAATAAATATATAATAATTTTATTAATATATTCATATCTACATGCAAACACAATTACAATAATATATATATAAAATGTGTAAATATTAAATATTCAGTATATGTTATTATATAATATATTATATTACTTAGTTAATAATAAATAATATTAAAATAGTAATGATAAAATTAATATATATATAGTTACTATGGTAATATTATTATCACTTTCAATACTAATATCAATAATTATACTAGGTATATAACATATAGATATAAAAAATTGATAAATATTATTATTAATATCATCATAATTAGTATTATTATTATTATTAATATTATTATTATTATCATTCTCACTAATATTAATATTATTATTATGACTTAGTACTTTTATTATTATTATTACTCTTATTATTATTATGATCATTAAACTAATATTATTATTATTCCTATTATTAATATTATTATTATTATTATTATTATTATTATTATTAATTATACATCTATTAATTACGAATATACAAATATAAGAAATATAATGAGGTATATATAAAACGCGTGAAATCTGTTGCAGTCCCTATCCCCTTTAATTTTTTTATTCGATTTTGTCCTTCTGGTAATATCCTATCGAGTCATCACCACAACAATACAACTACTCTCAAATCTTATTGCTGTTTATCAATTATTCGTTGGTATGTTATAGGATGTAGACTGCCAATCAAAAGAGTTAACAGAAATATAAAACTTTACAGCTTCTTCTTCCTTCTCGTTTCTTAACCATTTTTCAAATAACTCGATTTTGAATTCTTTTTAAAAATGTGTTAAAGCAATCTTGTTAGGAATTCTTCATTCAAACTCTCTGTAAAACCTCAAGTTCCAATTCCTCCTAACAAGTTCTAATTTCGGAGTCAAAGGTCTAATTTTAAAAAAGTCAACTTTTATGTTTATGGTGAAATTCAAGTTCGTTTCTGTGTTTTTGTTTCAATTGAGGATGGATAAAGATTCTAAGTGTAATTTGAAACTTATTTTGTGTTGAAATCTTTGGCTAAAACTTTATGGAATTCGAAATCAAATTTTTTTTTTCTTTCTAATACCTTCGACGAACAGCAACTTTTTTTTTATTATTTATATATTTTTTTTTTCAATTCAATTAACCATATGTAATGGCTTGTATGATGGATATCAAGTCCTATGATCGATTTTGTAAATGTTTTTGAATTTAAAATTTGTGTGAGTTGATCCTGTCTTGATGAAGAAGAAGAGAGAAATCAGATAGGTAGACGGAGTTAAAATAAATTGGGTTCAAACTATAACAGATAATCAGAGTCAGACCTGCAGTTAAGTATGGTTGCGTGAAACGAGAGGTTGGGGGTTCGAGCCCGGTCCAGGGCATTTATTTTTGGGAAAAGCTTTTATAAGGGTATACACTCTTAATTTTTTTCTATTATTATTATTATTGTTAGTATTAGTAGTAATATTATTAAGTATTATGAAAATCATAATAAATATTATTATTTCCATTAGAATTATTATTATTGTTGTTATTATTAATATTATTACTAATATAAGAATTAGGATAGAAACTTTTCATTGTTATTTTTAAAATTATAAATACAAATAGGAATCTTATTAATGTTATTACCAATATTATCATTTATATTATTAATACGAATTCTCATTATTGCGTTGTTACTACCAAATGTTATTAATATTATTATTACTATAATTATTATTATTATTAGTATTATTATTAATATCATTATTATAATCAAATACAACTTTTTAATATTATTATTGACATTATTTTATCAAATAAATATTAGTTATATAAAAATATATTTAATAACATAACTAAATTAATATATTACAATAAATACTAACTATATAAAATAAATATAGTTAATTAAGTTATTAATAAAACTCATGATTAAAATAAAAATATAATCTCTAATAAAATACAAATTTGTTCAATTTCGATTATACGTTTTAATTTTTATATATATATATATATATATATATATATATATATATATATATATATATATATATATATATATATATATACATATTTCGTGAATTCAAGGTCAACCCTGCATTATTCAATATAGTCATATGTATTTTTACTACAAAATACAGTATGGTGAGTTTCATTTGCTCCCTTTTTAAATGCTTTTGCAATATATATTTTTGGGACTGAGAATACATGCGCTGCTTTTATAAATGTTTTACGAAATAGACACAAGTAATTGAAACTACATTATATGGTTGAATGGATCGAAGCCGAATATGCCCCTTTTAAACTTGGTAGCCTAAGAATTAGGGAACAGACCCCCTAATTGAACCGAATCCTAAAGATAGATCTATCGGGCCCAACAAGCCCCATTCTGGAATTTGGAATACTTTAGTACTTCGAAATTATCATGTCCGATGGGTGTCCCGGAATGATGGGGATATTCTATATGCATCTTGTTAATGTCGATTACCAGGTGTTCAATCCATATGAATGATTTTTATGCATGATGTTTATGAGAAATGGAAATATGAAATCTTGTGGTCTATTAAAATTATGGAAATGATTATTTATGATAAACTAATGAAGTCACCAACCTTTTGGTTGACACTTGAAAGCATGTTTATTCTCAGGTATGAAAGAAAACTTCCGCTGTGCATTTGCTCATATTAGAGATATTACTTGGAGTCATTCATGATATATTTCAAAAGACGTTGCATTCGAGTCGTCGAGTTCATCAAGATTATTATTAAGTCAATTATAGTTGGATAAATTATGAAATGGTACGCATGCCGTCAACTTTCGATGTAATGAAAGTTTGTCTTTTAAAAACGAATGCAATGTTTGTAAAATGTATCATATAGAGGTCAAGTACCTCGCGATGTAACCAAGTGTAATGTATTCGTCCAGATAGATTAGGACGAGTCATTAGATGCAACAAGTGTTTGTTTTTGAGAACGCCATGATATTGCAGTACCTCCATTTAGGAATATATATCCAGTTTAAGATTTAGCTTTATGTGGATCAGATAAATAACCTGCATCTGCATAACCAACCAAATCTTGTTTTGATTCGTTAAAATAAAATAATCCTAAATCAATAGTTTCTCGAAGGTATCGAAATATGTGTTTGATCCAATTCCAGTGTCTTTTGGTAGGAGCTGAGCTGAACCTTGCTAACAAATTAACTGCAAAAGAAATGTCAGGTCTTGTACAATTTGTAAGATACATAAGAGCTCCAATTGCACTAAGATATGGAACTTCTGATCCGTTAAGATCTTCATGATCTTCACAGTGATAAAATGGATCAGTGTCAATATTGAGTGATCTAACAACCAATGGTTTTGTCTTTAAAAATGTTTTAAAATCTTTTCGGTATAAGTTGTATGATGTACAAGTAAACCATTAGGCATATGCTCAATTTGCAATCCAAGGCAATACTCATCTCTTTATTTGTTCATATGATGTTATGATCATTGACATAAACAACTTACAATCACATATCTAGACAATGTTTTCTTAATAAGAACACATGTGCAAATAAGATTATTTGTCCCCTTTTCTTATCAAGTAATCACTTAATCGGGTATACCATATGCGATCTGATTGTTTTAACCCATATAAAGACCTTTGTAATTTAATTGAGTACATTTCTTTGTGTTTTGCATTTGAAGCTTCTGATACCTTAAATCTAGAGGTATATATATATATATATATATATATATATATATATATATATATATATATATATATATATATATCACTATTAAGTGATCCAAAAAGATCAGCAGTAATAACATCCATGAGATTCATTTCTAGATTTTTAGAAACTGACAGGCTGATTAAGTATCTAAAAGTAATTGCATCCGTAACAGGGGAATAAGATTCATCATAATCAATTCCCGGTCTTTAAGAAAAATCTTAAGTTACAAGTCTAGCTTTATACTTTGTAACTTCATTTTTCTCATTTCATTTTCGCATAAAAATCCATCTATACTCCACATGTTTCACATCTTTAGGTGTGAGAACAATAGATCTGAAAACTTTTCGTTTATTGAGCGATTCAAATTCAGCTCGTATTGCTCTTTTTCAATGATCTCAATCGTGTCTATTTCTCCATGACAGATTTTAGTTCTGGATCATCATCATCATTCATGATGTCATATGCAACATTATATGAAAATATCTCATCAAGATTTTTTATTTCATTTCGATTCCATAATATTTTTTGAATGTGCATAATTGATTGCAATTTTCGTATTGACATCATCAATCTCCTCTGTAGAAGGAGTATTGATTTGTGGTTCTTTTTGAACACTTTCTTTTACCTCATTATCAACTGATTTTCTTTTTCGAGGATTTTTATGTTTGGAACCAATTGGTCTCCCAGGTTTCTGGCGTGGCAAAGACCCATGAGTGACATTATTGCGAGCTTTTAGAATTTCAATTCTAGCTAAATCATTTACTGCTAGTATATATGATTTAGTCACTCCTTTTTGTATCTGTAAATACATCAGGTAATTTATTTGCAAGTTCTTGCATATGTATTATTGAACTTTCTTTTCGCATTCTTTTGTGCGATGATCAAGATACATTAATTTATGTTCACATCATGAAACATCATTTTCTTTATTTTTTATTTCTCCCCCTAATATAGGGAACAATTTTTCATTATAATGACAATCAGCAAAATGTGCTGTAAAAACATCACCCGTCATGGGTTCAATATATCTTATAATTGAATATGTTTCATATCCAACATATATTCCCATCCTCCTTTGAGGACCCATTTTAGTGCGTTGTGGTGGTGCGATAGGAACATAAACCGCACAACCAAATGTTCTAAGATGGAAAATATTTGGCTCTCGACCAAAATTAAGTTGGTAATGGAGAATATTTATGAGTTGCACTTGGTTTAATGCGAATTAATATCGCATCATGTAAATTTACATGTCCCCACATAAATATTAAGAGTTTTGTACTCATTACCAATTATCTAGTTATTAGCTGCAAGCGTTTATCTATTGATTCAGCTAAACCAATTTTGTGTATGCACATGAGCAACTGGATGTTCAACAACAATCCCTGTAGACATATAATAATCATTAAATGCTTGAGATGTTAACTCACCAGCATTATCAAGTCTCATCCTTTTAATGGTGTAATCGGAATAATGTGTTCTCAATTTAATAATTTGTGCAAGAAACTTTGCAAATGCCATATTATGGCTTGATAACACACAAACATGAGACCATCCGCTAGATGCGTCTATTAGAACCATGAAATATCAAAATGGTCCACATGATGGATGAATTGGTCCACATATATAACCTTGAATTCTTTCAAGAAACATTGGTGATTCTTTCTCAATATTCTTTTCATTAATCACCATATGTGCTTTTCATTAATCACCATATGTGCTTTTTCATTAATCACCATATGCGCTTTTCATCATATATCCTTTTCACCATTTGCGCTTTTAATCATATGCGATGTGCTTTTCATCATATGCACTTTTCATCATATGCGCTGCGCTTTTCATCATATGCGCTTTTAATCATATTTCCTTTTCACCATATGCGCTTTTAATCATATGCGCTGTGCTTTTCATCATATGCACTTTTCATCATATGCGCTTTTAATCATATGCGCTGCGCTTTTCATCATATGCACTTTTTATCATATACGCTTTTAATCATATGTGCTGCGCTTTTCATCATATGCGCTTTTCGGTGCTATATAGATATTTCTCATTTTCGGTTATCATTGACTGATAATCATATCCATTATGATATATATCAGAGAAACTTAACAAATTTCTCTTTGATTTGGGGGAAAACAAGGCATTGTTTATCAGAAAATTCGTACCATTTGGTAATATGAATTTTTGCCTTTTCCGTTCCTTATATCAAGTTTGCAAGACCTGATATAGTATTTATAATTCCTTCATTTGATTTAAATCAATGAAATATTTCTTAGATTTGATCAAAGTGCGTATGTTACCACTATATGCAATACATAGGTCTTTACCATTTAATTGATGTTGCATTTCAGCAGGATTCATACTAAAACTTCAAATAAGATAAGCAAATAATGAGTTATATTTTAACAAGATAATCAAATTATATTACATGCAAACAAGTTACAATCTGAAGTATATAAAAGATAACACTTAATAAACATATGCGTTATGGTCTAAAACCATTTATTTATGAGTGATACATAACAAGCTAGGCATCTTAGAAAATTCAAACCATTCAAGTCTCAAGCTAGCTCAGGGTTTATTTAATCAAGATTTTTCAACAGATTCACTCTCGTTTTCTTTTCTTTTAGGACTTATTTGTAGAGCTAAATAAGATGTTCATGTATTCAAGAAATACTAGACTGATGATCCATGTTACCATATCATTAATAAGAATCTCTGGGATTCTTATAAGCGCGTCTACTAACATCTTCAATTTTATTTGTTCATAGATCACGATTGTTTCTGAATAATTAATATCATATCTATCTTTGAGCTTTTTCCACAATACACTTGAATCTTTAATCATATATGTATGATTAAGAAGTTTTGTTTGATTATAATAATTTTCTAAAATATACAAGTAGCTAGCTAGCTTGTAATTGTTGATTAATCGTTTATATTTTATATATAAAATAATCATACGTGGATTGATTAAAGTTAGTACTGGGAGCTAGTGCTTTAATTAGTTTAATACTTTATTTGGGAAATGTCTATAAGAAGTTGTTATTCTATAAAATATGTTTTAATCTAGTAGAAATCATTACTAAAAGCTTTTATAAACAAATCAACTTCAAGTAGTACTACTCATTGATGTTAAGTGAGGCGTTGAAATTGAAAGTTAAATAGAAAACTCTGTGCAATATGTTTCTTACAAACTCACATCTTTTACATAAAATGAACATTGTTATTTTCATTCAGGGTTTCTAAAATACCGATTGATTCGAGATGTTTTTTTCCACATTTATAACCCATGGTAAGTAATTATTCTCACTTGATTCTAAAGGAGCAAATTTAAGCCTTTTCAAATTCAATATTTTCTATTATCAAAAAAATGAACAACATAAATCATGATCATAATCAATTTCTATTCATAGACAAATAACAACATGAAATTAGAATAATTTTAAATTCATAAGTAGCAAACAACAGAATAATGGCATGATTATAAATGATAAAACCACAAGAGCAGGATAGAATATAGGTTCACTCCGTGGTATATTAGCAACAATAATGATAATTAGTATGACCAATACAATAGGAAAAATCATCCTTGTGAGAATCATCTTTACAAAAAACTTTTTTTTGAGAGTGGTAATCTGAGAAAATGAAGATTGATTTGTGAAAATGTGAAAACGGAGATGTTTATTTTATATTTGAAAAATATAGTCGTTGTAACATCGTCAGTTGACGTTAAGAACCGTTATGTATATATGACCGTTGTAACGTCATTAGTTGACGTTAACGACTATTATGTACTCGTTGTATTAATAATAATTTTAATAAAAGAATTTTATTAGTACAAATACGATTACTATAAATACATTTAGTATAAATACGTTTAGTATAAATACGAAGATTAAGAGAATAAACATATTATGCATAAATAATAAATTTTAAGAATAAACATTAGTATGTATTAAATAAATAATGATTAATTGCATAAGTAATCATAAATGTTAGATAACATAAATATAAATGTTAGTGAAGTTAAGAGTTAGATTACGGAAATATAATTCAGGCGGTATAACCGATCATATATAACTTAAATAACATAAATATAAATGTTAGTGAAGTTAATAAAAGTTAGATTACATAAGTATAATTCAGGCGGTATAACCGACCATATATAACTTAAATAACATAAATATAAATGTTAGTGAAGTTAATAAAAGTTAGATTACAGAAATATAATTTTACTTATGATGATAATAATATTTACCTTACTAATAAATAATAGAAGATATCGTTAAAGAATTTCTTACCTTGATTAGTGACTTGTGCTTGCTTAGATAAACCTTGATTATACGGGGCACTTCGTGCTGATAATGTGTTGTAATTTAGTTGTTTATAACAACATTGGTAGCCTAAACTTACTACAAAATTCTAGTAATGAAGGAGTAGAATACTAATGAGAGAAATGAGAGAAATGATTCTTGTAAATATAATGGAGGGTGCAAGTTTTTTAGGTTGCATACATGGGTATTTATAGTAAAAAAAAAAAATACTATACAAGAGGTATCTAATATTGACTATAATTTGTACAAAATTGACTATCCATTAAAGCCTAATATTATAACAGCTACTAATATATTTTACTTCATGATTGTTGCAAGTGGATATTAGATATGTTTGCTGTTGAACTCGTGACCTTAAATCCATCACTTTCGTGTTATAAATAAAATATACATATACATATCCATACACACTAACACAATTAAAAACCACTTAGTGCTCCATCTCCTTTCTGTTCTTAAACACAACATCACTTTGATCATCTTCTCACCATGGGTAACCAACAGACAATGTTTGGTTCAATCCTTTCTTGCCGTGTTTGTATTTTTATTTGAATATCTAAACGTGTTAATTGTGATCACGTTAGATAATGGATATGTGACAATCATGTAATATAACTCAACCAAGTAGATGTATTTCCCTTACATTTAATCTTCATATTTGACCCATGTAAGATATAAACATAACCAAACCAAACTTTGAAGTTTGAAAGTAACGGGGTCAAATTGCCATCTCTAGAGCTGCTGCTGTTGCAGCTTATAACCGATACCCTAACCACCACCTTGAGCCACCCTAAAACCACCCCAAAGATCACCTTAAACCCACATGTACAACTTCCTTTCTGTTTCTAATTCGAGTTAGCAAACCACACTACAACCCACCACTAAAATCATCATCCTTATCACATAATAAACACACACCCTAGTTAACGTTACTACTGCTACTTTCTGGTTTATCTTCCTGATCGAAGTAGTCCACCACCATCATCACTTTATTCTCCAACCCATTTAACCATCACCAAGAGTCATCATCAAACCCATCGAACCTATGTAAAATTATGCGGCTACTATGGTCGTTTTTCTGTTTCAAGCACCACCATTTTAGCTGCTACTTTATTCTTATTGCTACTTCTATTTAAGCTCGAATCAAATCCCAAACATCACCACAACCACGCTATTGCAACTGCTACTAAACAGGTTCTGTCGAGAATTTAAAACGCGATGTGATGAAAGTGATGATATAAAAGATAAAGACTAATGATGATAAAAGGTGATTGGATTCCTTTGTTACTGCATGTTTTTTTTTCTGCCGACAATCACAAACCAATTAACCCCACTCAACCACTAAAACCTACTGCGACTGTAGAGATATATTTATATATCTATTTCTGTCGAGTAACTAACAGGAGAGGGAAACGAATTACTCCAGCTTCTTTCAATTATTATTTTTCAGCCCGTTATTTATTTAAGGCCCAACAGAAATTAGTTAGACCCAATTATTAATTTTTGGCCCAACATTTATTTTCGCTTGTTGCAGTCCATTTACGCTTCATATTTTACTAAATTGGTGATCCTGCTCGATCGTATTCCTGTCCCAATTTTCTGTCAAGTAAAGACCCTTTTCGGTTCTAGCTCACTCGAGTCTAACCAATACCAAGCTTGAACCAAACCTTTTATTGTTATAACGAATTCTGGTACTGTGTACGATTAAGGCTCGGTACCAATAAACCAACAACATACGTGATATTTTGCTATATATCGGACTACAAATAAATATTCATTAGTTGCATTACTTGGGCTTCTTTGGTTTAAACAATTGGGCCGTTGGGCCGAGATAAATATAGACTAAAACAAAGGACTTCCATATAGATGATTAAAAGTTGATGAAGTTAGATGATAGGTATCGTGATTTGATGATAATGGTTATGATCATGTTATTTACTAAATGATAACTGATTATGGATGTGATGATATTAAGTTGATGATGATGGGATGATGGAGACGATTATGAGGTCAGATGATGATGATATAAATAATGATGACTGATGATGATCATGTAGTGTGATTATGATTAGGATTATGATCTTGATTATGATCTCTGGTCGAGTTAATGAAGAAGGAGAAAGGAAACTGAAACGGGTTTAAATAAATATGGTATGTGAATAAAATCAGAAAAACAGAAATGGAGGAATGGTTTAGAATGTTATCGGGTTAGTGGGACGTCGCGGGTTCAAACCCGGACTTGGGCATTCATTTTCTTTAGGGCTACTTCTTTGAGGTAGTTTACTTATTATTTATTATTATTATTATTATTATTATTATTATTATTATTATTTTATGATTAATGTTATTAAAATGTTATGGTTAGGTTTAAAAATAAAATTAAGGATTAAGTTTATGATTTAAAATAAGTTAATGATATGATTATGATTATTAAGAAACGGTATGATTAAGTTTATGACAAATACCTATTATTATTTTTGAAAATTATTAATATTATTATTATTAAAACTATTATTATTATTAAGTATCATTATTATTATTATTAGAATTATCATTACTTTTATCATTATTATTTTATTTTCCCTATTATTATTATTATTATTATCATTTTTAACATTAATATTATTATTTTTACATTATTATTTTTATTATAATTTTTATTATTACTAGTATCATTATTATAAAAATCATATTATTATTATTGTCAATATTACTACTAATATTATTATCATTACTACAATAAAAAAATTAGTCAACATAGGAATATACTTAACTAAACTATATTAACATTTTAAATATTTATAGTATATAATATAAATACATTTAATTAAGTTATTAATGAAAAACATAATTTATTAAAATAACATGTATATCACTAATAATATATAAATTTGTTCGATTTCAATTATATGTGTTAATATATATATATATATATATATATATATATATATATATATATATATATATATAAATGATATAGGTTCGTGAATTCTAGGCCAACTGTGCACTTGTTCAGTGCCGTCGTATGCATATTTTTACTACAAAATATCGTATTGTGGGTTTTATTACTCCCTTTTTAAATGCTTTTGCAATATATATTTTTGGGACTGAGAATACATGCGCTTTTATAAATATTTGACGAAATAGACACAAGTAATTAAAACTACATTATATGGTTGAATGGATCGAAGCCGAATATGCCTCTTTTAGCCTGGTAATCTAAGAATTAGGGAACCGAGCCCCTAATTGACGAGAATTCTAAAGATAGATCTATCGGGCCCAACAAGCCCCATCCATGGTTGCGGATGCTTTAGTACTTCAAAATTTATATCATGTCCGAAGGATGTCCCGGAATGATGGGGATATTCTATATGCATCTTGTGAATGTCGATTATCAGGTGTTCAATCCATATGAATGATTTTTATCCCTATGTATGGATGTTTATTTATGAGAAATGGAAATGAAAATCTTGTGGTCTATTAAAATGATGGAAATGAATATTGATGATAAACTAATGAACTCACCAACCTTTTGGTTGACACTTTTAAGCATGTTTATTCTCAGGTATGAAAGAAATCTTCCGCTGTGCATTTGCTCATTTTAGAGATATTACTTGGAGTCATTCATGACATATTTTAAAAGATGTTGCATTCGAGTCGTTGAGTTCATCAAGATTATTATTAAGTCAATTATAGTTGGATATATTATGAAATGGTATGCATGCCGTTAACTTTCGATGTAAAGAAAGTTTGTATTTTAAAAACGAATGCAATGTTTGTAAAATGTATCATATAAAGGTCAAATACCTCGCAATGAAATCAACTATTGTGAATCGTTTATAATCGGTATGAACGGGTCCTTTCAAATACCACTAAAAACTATCACACAAATAAGCAACTAGTCCTATCCGTGTAGTAGTAGCTAATAGCAAGTCCTGGTTCGTTCCACAGAGAGAGGTTGATTAAGATTTGAAAACTAATAATTATTCTAAGCAAAAGAGGTTTTTTTAAGTTGATTATAAATTAAAGTAAATTAATAACTAAATAAAAGAAATGATACAAAAGCTTAGAGAAGACACGTGTATTCACTTGAGTTCATTTCCCCTAGTCTGTTGCATATTAAGAACCGTTTAATTAATGTTTGACAAATGACCTGTAATCAACTCACGTATTAGTATGCAACTCAGGTTCTGCCACTAACCTAAATACTAATTAATTCACAACCAAGTTATATAAAAGTGTGGCTTAATCTAGTTTTACTCACATAAAACCTAACCACAACGATCACTCGAATGCAATTACACGATTTTGAAATTTTAATACCATTTAATCACCAATTAAACTCAAATCCTAATAACTTAGTAAAAATTGTTTAATTGTCTAAATCATTAAAAGTGTTGAAGCATGAATCATGTAGTATGAGTTAACTCACAAATATCATTCAACAAGTCATGTAATTAAATTAAAGTATTAAGCAAACATAACAATGGATCTCTTATTAAGCTCATAATTGAACTTGCAACAACAATCAAATAAATAGAGAACACAAGATTGATCATTGTTTAACACAAATAATTTATCTATATACTAATAGACAAAACACTGTTTCACTATTCACTAATAGTAATCAGGGGTATTTTCGTCATTTCACTTTTTTTGTCCCCAACGATAAAATAAGCAACTTTCGTAAAAGAACCAACCATTCAATGTTACCAAAAGATGTCGAAAAAAAACTTTTTTACAAAAAAATCAACTAACTTTTTTTTTCTTTTTTTTTTTCTCTCTTTTCTTCTCAACGATAAAAGAGGCAAAACATTTTTAAACATTTCATTCACGTTAAAAATTATTTTAGATCCATAATGAAACTTTGAGCAAATATAAGGACCACTGAGGTAACTTCATCTAAAATATATGAACCACTCTTGTAGCTACAACTCCGGCGACCAATTTTGAAATACACACCATGGAGTAAGTGATATGCTAATTGCTACCCACATAAAATTTATATATATACTAACATCCAAAACACTGTTTCACTCTTCACCAATAGTACTCAGGGGTATTTTCGTCATTTCACCTTCTTTTTTTGTCCCCAACGATAAAATAAGCAACTTTCGTAAAAGAACCAACTCTTCAATGTTACCAAAAGATGTCGAAAAAAAAAATTTTTACAAAAAAATCAACTAACTTTTTTTTTCTCTCTTTTCTTACTCAACGATAAAAGAGACAACTTTCATAAAATGAACAACCCTTCAATGCTACCAAAAGATGTCGAAAAATATTTTTTTTTACAAAATAGATCAACTAACTTAAAAAAAAAAAAAAAAAAAAACAATTTTCACAAAAGGAACAACCCTTCAATGTTAGATGTCGAAAAAAATTCTTTTTTACAAAATAAATCAAGACTTTTTTTTAACTCGCATTCAAAACGGAGTCTCCGGCGCGAAGCGAGGGCTCCACAACTAGTTAAAACGAATGTACCAATTATTCAAAGGCGAGCCACAATCCAAAATCAATTAAATTTGTAACTTGAAGGTAATAAAAACCTCAAGTCGACAGCCTCCAAAGTGTCTCAAAGTGGACGTCTTTTATGCCTCGTCAGCCTCCAATTTTGTGTAGTCAACCACCTAAGACAAAAACAATTCAAACCTTCTCTATTTTTTTCGTGGCCTCCAGGAACAAATCAAGAAAATAATAATAATACTTCTCAGACCCACTTGTCGTAACCTACCAGAGTAAAATATATAAAAAAAAACCTAATACTAATTAAAACTAAAGATAATAATGTGTTTGTTTTCTGACGGATGAATGTAGGGATGTCACCCGCGGATCGTGGATGCGGATCCATTACATCCATCACCCACACCTGCGAATATTTTAAAGATTCATTAGCCTGCGGATCTTTGATAACGGATTTATTTTTAGATTCATGCCCGTACCGCGGATATTCGCGGGTTGCGGATTTACCCGCGGATCTTATTCATGAAGTACATTTAAATTAAACTATTCAAAAATCAAAAATAAATATAAATATCATTACATAATTCAAAGTGACATGAAAAACATCTTCCAGTCATATACATATGTCTATGATATAAAAAAATGAAGAAAAAAAACATATATTAATTATACTTTTTTTGCTAATATATGCAAAACTACAAAGTTTAGAATTAACAATCAAAATTTAGTTGCTAAACCTAATCATACAGTAGGTTGACGAATTAATTAAGTTATAGGTAAAAATTAAATTTATTAAGATGGTCTAATAAACGAATAAAACAACAACATGCTTTGATTATATAATACATGTGATGTTTAGTTGTGAGATACTCTAGTTACTAAAACGTTCGATACCAAAATGAAATGAGGAATGTAAAAATTTATACAGAGTAAATTATTACCTATTGGCCATTTATTCAAGATGGAGATTTTCACCAATTTAGAAAGGGTATATCCGTGGATTATTCAAACGGGTATTACGAACTTTCGGATCGGATTTTACCCGCAACGGATCTATTACATCCATCACCCACCGCGACCCGTCAGCGGGTACAAAATTACATCCATCACCCACTCGCGGGTAAAGATTTTTGATTTTATCTGTCCATCACAAGCGGGATATCCGCGGTTGTTGGATTTTTTTAGATCCATTGTCATCCCTAGATGAATGAATCCATTGGATGGCTGGCACCATAATATATATTCCATATTGCAAGGATTTGGTGGGATAAAAATAGCCCATAAGAAACAAACGCGTAGCCCATTGTTAGATCAAATTAAGTCGGCCCATCAATTTAATTAACGGCCACAGCTCACATGTAATCAACACACTTCGCGTTTCACTTTAAAAAATAAACTCGAGATCATCATTGTGCAATTTGGAATTTTACTGGTTTTCTAGTTTCTCTTCATCTTGATCTTGAAATTGACTAAATCTTCAATAAAATCTTCAAATATAAATCTTTAACCGATTCTTAACACGAATCTTCACTTTTATCACATGCGAGCTCAAAGTCCTCAAACAATAGCAAAATTAATGAAATCGATGACCGATAAAGCGAATTAATGTATATATAAATAAAGCGTTATCAAACACAATAAGATATAGTGTCCGAAAATATTCTTCTTCTTTTTCAATAACTGCTATGAACAATTCGTGCAAAACTCAATATCGAAGATTATGAACCTGCAAATCAAGTTAGTGATGTACAAACTATAAATAAATAGCAATTATAGTTAAGAACACAAGCGCCGAAACTCGAAATTCAGTTTTAGAACCTGTAAACACTAAATTAATCCGAATTAAAATATTCAAGTTTTAGGTATAAAAAAAAACTCTAATCTCATATCTGTAAAGTTATATGTGTTTTTAATTAGAATTGAAGATTAATGAAGCTTAAGCGAGTGATTAGAAACACATATAAGCTATCAATTTGATCTGTAAAATCCTAGAACTCTTCAAAATCCTCGATCTGTTGACTTTTCGTTGATTGTAGATGAACAAGATGATGAAGATTGATGAATCTGTCTTCTAAACATGAGATGAATATAAAGAGATGATGGATGAAATCTGATAAGTGTTGATGGGGGGAGAGAGAGAGAGAGAGAGAGAGAGAGAGAGAGAGAGAGAGGGAGGGGGGGGGGGGGGGGGGGGGGGGGGGGGTGAAGATCGATGATGAGAGACAATGATGTGTAGATTGATGATGTTGTTTATCGATGTTGAAGATATTGAGGTGAAGATGGATGATGAAGGTAGAGGTTGAGTTTAAGATTTATGAATATGAGAGATGATTTTTGATGTTTCTGTTTTTCAATTTGATAGAGTGAGATGTTGTTTGTTGATGAAGATCAAACTCATTTGGGTTTTATGTATTTTCAATTTAGGGATGAATGTGAAGGTGGGGATGAAGTTAGAATGAAGGTGGGGATGAAGTTAGGATGAAGTTAGGATGAAGGTGATTGTAAAATGATAGATTTATCCTTACGTGCTTGTCAGATAACTAACTTTAACAGAAAAAATTAACGAAGTTAGTGAGTTGGATTATAATTGCTCCTCTTGCAAATCACAATAACTATCCACACTCAAAACCGATACTTTAGTTAACCATGCAATATGGTACAAACCACAGGGACGATCCATGCAATTTTCTCATATTTATGTTTATATACTCAAATTAAATCAATAACTAAACAAAATACTAGTTTAGTGTCACTTCTCTTTGTCTTGCTACGTCTCCCTAAAACAAACACTTCAATCAAAGATACTTCAAAACCTTTTTACTTCTTCTGAATGATGTACAAGACGGAGTGGAAGAAGCTCCTGTTGAGAGTAACTATAGTTGTTATTTCTCTCACTTTGTTATTTTACATTTACATGTAGATTATATCAAGACTGAAATGTGACATTCAAGTATACACACAAAAAATTTACATTTACATTAGATGATTAGAGATACAAACAATTATATTAATGTCACATTTTGAAGAAAGACTAAAAATTATCATCAAATGCTAAATAGGACAAAGTACCCAAGTTCACTCAAGATCATAGTTGACCAATGTTTGAGCAGTCGCCGACAAATTTTTGACTTGGCAAATTGATTGAACAAGTTCCCGACCGATTAGCTACTTTTATCTTTATAATCTTGCATATAAACTTAAATATTTTAACACCTCTACTTGTTCTACAACTTTTGTAACTTCTACTCGAAAAAAACCCATCAAATTAAACAATATGATTTAATTTCCTTGCGATTAATCTAACAGAGGAAAATGAGATGCTTAAATCGTTACTTAAATCATCAAAATTGCACAACTTAAATGTTTTAACATCTCTACTCGTTTTTACCTTAACATATTAAAAAACGGCCTCATAGGCCCATCAAGCGATAATCTGTTGGGAAGATATACCCTACGTATTTTAAACTGATTGGATAAGTCGGTAGTCAAATATAAATCCCTTAATTGTTGGGATTCACTTTTATTAAGGGAATTTTGTCTACTAATTCTTATTCCCAAGACTCTTTAAATAAAGAGTTCTTGGGTTGAAAGTAGTTGTCTTTGCCTGCAGCAAAACCAGATCCCATAACTTTGAGATCGTTTATCCCCAGTTTCTCTTAGTTTTTGTACTTCATTTGATTAATAATAATTAAACTTTGAGAAAACTCTCATGTACTTCATTTTCGTAATTATAATTGTTTAATTCTTTTGTTGAACGACGATACGATTACGAGGTCTATCAATTGGTATCAGAGCAGGATCAACAAATTTTTTTGATGATCGAGTCGTTTCCAAGCAAAAGATGTCTTTTTGAAGTAACAAAAGAAAAATCATTTTCGGCTCTTCATGTTATGCGCAACAATTTTACAATGATCATATCTCATTCGTTATCTGTTCAACTATAGGTTAACAACACATGGAAGTATATTTCCACCGGAGGAATTTCGATCACAGCTTTTTCTAGAGAGATATATATATTTTCTAATTTTGCTGGGAGTTTGGTAGGATTTTTTTCTGATTCGCAACAAATCATCATTGTATCGTCTATATATCTACGATTTTTGGATATGTTATTGATTACATATAAATGGTATAAATTTCACCGTGATTGGATGTGTTTAGAAAAAGATATGAATTTTTGAAATCACTGCAATCTGCTTGTGATTCAATCTGCGCAGTCTATTTAAAATGATTGTTTTAGACTCGTTAACCATTGGATTTTCACAAGTATTAAATATGAGGTCAATGACATGCATCTACTTCGTGTAATTTTTTTTTGCATGATCAGATGAGTATTCAAGGATATATGTACTTGTTTTGCTGTAATTCTGATTCTGAAAACTCGAACTCAAGACTCATATTCAAATCTGAATCTGAAGTACAAACAGAACAATCTGACTAAAACGCATACTCAAAATCAGACTCAAGCACACACTTTAAAGATCATATTCAGACTTCAGTTTCACATGAACTTATACTCAGTAGAAGTCAGAGTTACATGAGATCAGACTAAAAAGACTTCAGACTCTAGATCTCCAAACTCAGATCAGGTTAGACCCATTTGGTTCACCTCTTACGAACTCATATTTAGAAGAGATCATACCCTGATAAGACCGTGATGTTAGCTCAACATATTCAACATTTATGAAGATGAAGACTGAACATATAAGTTCAAATTTTATATGTTTGTGTTGGTGTAGTTCTTAATACTTATGTTCAAGTTAGTTGAAGATTTGGCTTTGGTGTACATAAGTGCTGATAAGGTGTTGAAGCTATGTGATAAAGAGATGGGAATCAAGCTTAAAGAAAGATAAAGTTATCAAGAGTTCTGAAGATTATACAAGATGCTTGGAGCTTTGAAGACGAATATTAGAATTATTTTTAGTCTATATTTACATCTTGTATGTGACGACCCGAAAATTTCTGACCAAATTTAAACTTTATCTTTAAATGATTTAATGTTTTCGACACGATAAGCAAAGTCTGTAATGTTGAGTCTCAAAGTTTTGGAACTATATTCATGTAATCAATTATTGTTTGACTATTCTCGAAGATTCACGAACAATATATATATATATATATATATATATATATATATATATATATATATATATATATATATATATATATATATATATATATATATATATATATATATATGATTTCAAGTTATTTAGTAAACGATAGTAACATTCGATTATTGATTCGATTGATATTTAGATAAGTTAACTAAAACGTTTAAGATGAACCAGTAAAACACTAATTTGCTACAGTATTTTCGAATTGCTACAGTACCCGAAAAGCTACAGTGTTTTCGAAAATCACTATTTGCTACAGTAAAAAACTTTGCTACAGTAACTTTGCTACAGTAAAACACTATTTCAAAATGAAAATGTATATATGTATATGTATATACTACGAGACGATGATTTATAGAAGTAAATGACCAAAACACTCGAAAGTTTAAGATATACTTTGAGTGGTATAGTTTAGGGATAATTTAAGGCTATATTTTGACAAAGGTACGTGACACGAAACGTAAAATGCAAGTTTTCTAAGTGTACGAAAGGACATTCGAAAAACCAAAACCGGGACATAAGTCGAGTGACGACGTACGACTTATCGGAACAAAAATTTCAAGTCAACTATGCATGTGAATTTAATATAATATATAATTAATTATATAAATTAAATATATTATATTTATAATTAAATAATATGTCGACAAACTAGAAGTTAAACGTTCCTGAGCTGGATTAATAGGCCATGCGATCGCATGGGGGAGCTGGTGACAAAATGTGCTATAAAAGCACTCGATCTGGTTCCAGTTTTATTAATCTATATCTCTCGATATCTCTCTCTATGTATATATTTATATATTATTATTATTATTATTATTATTATTGTTATTATTATTATTATTATTATTATTATTATTATTATTATTATTATTAAGATTAATATTATTATTAATCTTATCATTATTAATAGTATTAGTATTATTATTATTTATACATAAAATACTACGACGAGGTCATGAGCGCGTCACTTTCAAAACTGGTTTTCAAACGGGATAGAACTAAGGAAACTACGGGTTATAGCTATGGAGGTTATGTGTAATATTCATGGGTACTTTTCGCAAGTCAAACCTAGTGTTTATCATCTCTGTTGCGTCTACGTACTTTCCTTCAATATTGAATCACAATATTGATACGTGAGCATTCATATCTTATCTTTTATATATTAATAGTGCATCCCTGACTAGTGCTCGAGTATATATGTTTATGCATGCTTGTATGCTAAATTTCGTCGTTAAACAGTTTATGATGAATCACGAATTAAATACATATATTACTGATAAAAGGTATATGATATGCATGTTTTTGGAAAGCTGGCGAAAAATCAATAACTTTTCATTTAGAAATCGCGTAATTTCGATGAACGAATCAAAAGATATGGTCAACTGAATTATGATTGACGTTAATTGGAATTGATTTTGAATCTGTAATTAATATTTAAACAACTTGTTTGTAAGATTGATAAATTGGATTTTTTAATATTACCAACCGAGTAAATGAATCCTTATATAAGGTACGTCTCGTTTTGTTGAACTATTGTCAAAATTGACCTTTTGAAATGACTGTTGATAACTTTTGTATGTCGATCTCGAGCATTAGGATTGTGATACACTATGACCTGACCTAGCTTGATAGACATTTATTGACCAACATATGTTCTCTAGGTTGAGATCTACGGTTATTTGGTATTCCAATTTTCGGTCACATTTCGTTGAACGACTTTATGTGCTGCTAAGGTGAGTTTATAGATCCCTTTTTAATTGCTTTTGCAATCTATATTTTTGGGCTGAGAATACATGCACTTTATTTTAAACACAATGGACACAGGTATATACTAAATTCTATACTGAGTTTGAACTGAAAATCCCTTAGCTTTGGTAACTAGTAACTGCCGGTTATAAGAACTGGTGGGCGCGAGTAGTAGTATATGGATCCATAGGGCTTGACATCCCCGTCTGTTCCAGGTATAGAAACCCTAGCCTGAACTAAAGAACAGACGTATGCTATTTAAGTTTAGTACACGTTGGATTACGTGTATTGTACATGTTGGTTACATGTATGTTAAAACAGGGGTACTTATTATATATACGTTAAAGTTTAGTTACCAAAGTGATCAATTTCTTAGAATATTTTGATAAACATTTCTGGATTAAACAACTGAAATCTTGTGATCCACCTTTATGTACAGATTATGCAAAACATTAAAACTATGAACTCACCAACCTTTGTGTTGACACTTGTTAGCATGTTTATTCTCAGGTTCCCTAGAAGTCTTCCGCTGTTTGCTTATATGTTAGACAACCTATGTGCATGGAGTCTTACATGGCATATTTTATAAGGAAACGTTGCATTCACCAAATCATCACCATGTATCTTATTTTGACTGCATTGTCAACGGTAGTACTATTGTAAACTATTATTTACGGTGATTGTCTATATGTAGAAATCATCAGATGTCGAAAACCTTTGATTTAAATATTCATTTATGGTGTGCCTTTTTAAAAGAATGCAATGTTTACAAAACGTATCATATAGAGGTCAAATACCTCGCAATGAAATCGATGAATGACGTGTTCGTCCATATGGATTTGGAGCGATCATCACATTGTATCTGACTATTTTATCCTAATTAAGGGAATATTGTTAGGAAAATATTCCCTATATATTTGAAATTGATTGGATAAATCGGTAGTCAAATATAAATTCCTTAATTATTGGAATTTTCATTTATTTGGGAGATTTTGTTTACTAATTATTATCCCCAAAATTCTACAAAATCAAGAGTTCTTGAGGTGAGGTTAGTTGTTTTTGCTTGCAGCAAAATCCGATCTCCTAATCATGAGATCGTTTATTCTCCGTTTCTCTTAGTTTTTGTACTTCATTTGATAAATAATAATTATATATTTTGAAGAATCTCAATTGATTGTTCCAATGCAAAAAACGATGAGTGTGTGAATGATTCTGAGCAAAGAGATGGCGTATTTAAAAACCCTAGAAGTCAAGGAGATGACACCATCGAGTCAAGTAGTACAGAAGGTGATTTGGAGGAGATTGAATCGGTGTACTGTGCAGGTATGTGCGATGATGGAATTAATATTGAAGTACCCGGTAAAGGAAGAGAGTCATATGTTAACACGAACCTCAGGGATATCGGTAATATGAGAGCTTCATCTCTTGTAATGAGGGCCAAATGCTTCAAGAGATCGAAACAGAAAAAAGCTAAGTCGAAACAGAGGAAAGACAAAACCAGTGGACGAGGGAAGGGTTCGAAATCACATTCATTGTCAGGTTGTGTAGGCATCGAAGCTGATTCATCGGGCAAAAGCATACATCTGGATGAATTTACCAAGCAGATGGGGCTTGATTGGGTTAGAGAAAAGGTCTAAACTCCTTCCTTCTCCTACTTTGTTTCTTTATATTTTTTAATGAAGATTATGTCCTTTAATATTCGTGGTTTTGGGAAGGGTAAAGATAGTAAAATCAGTGACTGTCGTAAACTATTAGCCCGGGAAAATCCGTTGTTTGTTGCTTTCTAAGAAACAAAATGTAACTGTGTTGATAGAAATTGGGTAAGTCTTGTTTGGGGGTCCCAAGATTTTGACTTCATAAAAAAAAAAAAAAAATTGGGAAATCGGGGGGGATTGCTTTTGGTTTGGGATTCTAATAGCTTCTCAGCTGAGCAGTCTTTTGTTAATGATTACTACATCGCGGTTAAGGGTAAATGGGTTGGGAAGAATGTAGAGACGATCATTGTTAATATATACGGTCCTCATGATGACACTAACAAACACAAAATGTGGTCGAGTCTTGTGAATTTTGTAGGGGCTTATGATTTGGATTGGGTTATATGTGAAGACTTCAACGAGGTTAGGGATAAAATCGAAAGACAAAATTGTGAATTTGTGGAAAGAAGGGCTACTTGGTTTAATGAGTTTATGGAGAATGCAAAACTCATCGATGTTCCTATGGGAGGTAAGAGATTCACGAGGATATGCGATAATGGCATCAAGTTTAGTAAACTCGATCGATTCTTAGTCTCCGAGAAGTTTAGGCAAACATGGGGTGATATTTCGGTGTTGGCTTTAGAACGTAAACTATCCGATCATTGCCCTATTGTGTTGCGTGATATGGCGATTGACTATGGCCCTAAACCGGCGAAGGTGTTTGACGAATGGCTTGATTTGGATGGCGCTGACAAGATCATCAAAGAATGTTGGGATCAAAAGGTAGAAGGTTCTCGGGCGGATTGTGTCTTTCGTAAAAAACTCAAAAGTGTTAAGATGGCCTTGAAAGAACTTAGCTAAAGATTGCTTGGAAGTCTTGATAAGGAAATTAGTGAATTAATGAATGAAGCTGTCAAATGGGAGCTCATTGCAGAAAGCAGACCATTAACAAGTGATGAAAGATCTAATTAGATTGATGTGAGAAAGAAATGGATTGAAAAGGACAAAGTTAAATCCAACATGATAAAGCAAAAGTCTAGGGCCAAGTGGGTGGTTGACGGGGATGAAAATACCAAGTTTTTTCACTCATATATACGGAGGAGGGAATCTAAAAGAAATATTCGGGGTCTCGTCATTGATGGAGTATGGAATGAAAGTCCCATTGACGTCAAAGATGATGCGTTTATTCACTTCGAGAAACAGTTTAAGCGAATGGATTCTAACAGATTGCAGTTCGTAAATGCTACTGACCAACCGTGTGTAAACACCATTACAGCAGCCGAATCTGATGCACTCGAGGTTCCATTTACAGAAAAAGAAGTGTGGGTGGCTGTTAATGAGTGTGGGTGTTCTAAATCGTCGGGTCTGGACGGGTTCAAATTTAAATTCTTCAAGCTTCATTGGGAACTAATCAAGGGTGACCTATTAAAACCTTTGAGTTGGTTCTGAGAAAACGGGGAGATTTCATACGGATGTAATGCTTCATTTATTACCCATGTGCCAAAGAAAATGGACCCGTTGAATTTAAACGACTATCGTCCCATTCGTCTTATCGGGTGTTACTACAAGATACTAGCAAAAGTTCTTTCTTCGCGTATCCGAAAAGTCATTCCGAGCCTTATTGATATTGTTCAAAGTGCCTTCATAAAGGGTAGATTCATTCTAGACGGTGTTCTTATTGCGAGCGAAGCTATTGAATTTCTAAATAAATGCAAAAGAAAAAGCCTCATCTTCAAGGTCGACTTCGAAAAGGCCTTCGATAGTATCAATTGGGATTTTCTCTTAGAGATCATGAAGAAAATGGGTTTCGGTGATAGGTAGAGGAAATGGATTTTAGCTTTCTTGCAATCGGCCTCCGTCTCCGTGTTGGTTAATGGGTCTCCTACAAACGAATTCAAACTCGAGAGGGGTATTCGTCAAGGGGACCCAATATCCCCCTTCCTTTTTATAATAGCGGCGGAGGGCTTAAATATTCTTACAAAAAAGGCCATAGATTCAGGACTATTTAAAGGAGTTGAAATTGGAGCCGATAAAGTCTTGATCTCACACCTCCAATACGCGGATGATACAATCTTCTTTGGTGAATGGAGTCGCCAAAATTTTTGCAATCTCATGAAGGTTTTAAAGTGTTATGAGCATATCTCGGGGTTAAAAGTTAATTATCATAAAAGCCTCGTGTACGGGTTGGGCGTTTCAAAGGAGGAAGTGGATAGAATGGCGTGTCGTGTTGGATGTAAAGTGGGTGAGCTTCCTTTCACATATTTGGGGCTACCTATTGGGCACAATATGAATAAGGTTGAACATTGGAAGCCCGTGGTTGACAGGTTTTCTTTGAGACTCGCGGAATGGAGAGCGAAAACGATCTCCTTTGGTGGAAGGTTAACGCTAGTTAAATCGGTCCTTAGTAGTCTTCCGCTATACTTTTTCTCGCTCTTTTGTGCTCCATTGTGTGTTATTAAAAATTTAGAGAGTATTAGGAGGAACTTCTTTTGGGGCGGGTCGGGTGAGAGATCTAAAATGTCGTGGGTTAAGTAGGAAGATACACTACTTCCTTATAGCGAGGGTGTCTTAATATAGGGTCTTTGAGGGGTAAAAATCTAGCGCTATTGGGGAAATAGTTTTGGCGGGCTAAAACTGAGCCCAATGCTCTTTGGGCTAAAGTTATTATTAGTATCCACGGTGCGGATGGCGTGATGCGGTGTCTGGACTAACATCATTCGTGCAGGTTGTGATATTGACAAAACAGGATTGCAATTTGGAAACTCGTTCGTGAAAAGAATTGGTGACGGTGGTGGCACACGGTTCTGGACTGATATTTGGCTCTCGGACGAACCTTTACACTGTAAATTCACGCGACTCTATGCTGGAAACTGATCAGGCCTGCAGAGTAAAGGATCAAGTGAGATGGACAGCAGGCGGCTGTAATTTGCAGTGGCTGTGGAGTCGGGATCCCGTTGGACGTACGCGTGGTGAACTCGGCTATCTAACAGATTTATTGAATTCTTTTGTTATGCAGGGGGTTCCCAGGATACTTGGTGTTGGAAGTTTTCGACAAAAGGTGACTTCACTACCAAAAAACTTGCAAGCCTCATTGACGAGAAAACCATCCTTGATACTCGCACCAGGCCTGAAACCTTAAAAAATAGCCTAGTACCGGGGAAGATCGAGATATTTATCTGGCGTGCTCTAAGGAAACGTTTGGCAACTAGAGTGGATCTCGACATTCGTGGAGTTGATTTACACTCCGTGCTATGTCCTCTTTGTGACGATGGGTTAGAAACAATTGATCACGCTCTTTTTCTTTGCATACATTCGTTCGAGGTTTGGGAAAGGGTGTACAAGTGGTGGGGTTTGGGTCCGGTGTCGAATCTAAGCATTAATGAAGCATGTCGTGGTAAAAGCAATACTCATTTTTCTCAGTTCGGCGTTCTTCTTTGGAAAGCTTTGGAATGGGTGTGCTCTTATTTAATATAGAGAAACCGAAATCTAAAAGTCTTCTCAAACAAATGTTGGACTGGTCCTACCGCTTTAATGGAAATACAACTCAAGTCTTTCGAATGGATCACTCCGCGTTGGAAGAAATCAAAGATCGAATGGACTCAGTGGTTATCCAACCCCTTGGTCTATGCATTGTGACCTGTCCAGATATCGCGTCGCTTCCTTCTTTATGTCGGGTCGTGTGGCTCCTGCCCCTTCTTTAATTTACTATAGTATGTCGTGGTTTTTCTCGTTTGTCTAGGTTTGTAAGTTGCTTTCTCCGCAACTAGTCACCTTACTGTTGTAACTTCTTGACCCAGATTGATTGGGCCCCTCGTGTTGTAATTGGGCTTGCCCTCTTTTGTGTTAATATATTGGCTTTTTGAAAAAAAAGTTCTTTTGTTTGAACGAAATGAGAGGGTCTATCATAATCAACAATTATTTATTAATGTATAATTAGGATTTTGGACCACATCTTTCAATTCATGATACGTTGACTTGCTACAAAATTTGGCCCGGCCCTCTTAACTTTTCAAGTGTTAGCGGGTCAAAACATGCTTATCAATGTAACAGTTTAATACGTCATGGATAGCGTACACTTAGAGGCGATTATAATGGCATGTTGCGTATAACTTGAGACGATTATTATAACTCGTTAACCTGTAAACAGAGTGTGTTTAATTCATGGTTTATCCTTTTAGCATATCATATAAATAAAGTTTCAAAAATTCAACCAAAGTCATACAACCTTGTAAAATAACTAAGCTATCTAACATAATTCATGTAACCAGATTTAGCAAATAGATTAGGAGGCCAACTCAACCCATCTAATGTTGCCTTTTGTAGATATAGCCCCACTCAACCTAATAGGTAAATGGATTGAAATATTCACCTACAAAAACAAGCATATCAACTTGAAATGGATTGAAATATTAACGTAGTAATATCTAGAAATAATTATGCCGTTGGTCCCTCCATTTTACCACAAAAAGCTAACAGCGTTCCTCAAGTTTTTTTTTTTTTTGGCTTTCAGCGTCCCTTTATTATCACATTTTTTGATTACGCGTCCCTCCGTCAACTTTTTGTTAAAAAAGTCCGTTAAGTCATGCCATGTACCTTGCATGTGAGGGTAAATTCGTCTTTTTATTTTTTTGGGTAAAATGGAGGGACGGACTGCACAATTATTTCTTCAAATAACTTCAATCACAGTTTCACACCCCTCAAATTCCATTTCTTCTACCTCATTAAAAATTCAAAAGTTGAAATTCAATTCTTACTCTCAAATCTAACTAAAACCAAATTACTCAAATCCACTTCGATTCAACCAACATCCTCGTTGGTCACGGCTATGTTGGTCACGGTTGGCACCCTCTCTTCTGGTCCAAGCCACCACTCCATAGGTCACCACTCCGAGGTGTCGGGTACCGAAAGGCGGGCTAGCTCTGATACCAATTGTCATGGTCTTCTGGGGACGAACCGGGGAAGACCCGAATTCTCACCTGGGGACGAACCGGGGGTGAGCTCGGACAAGCCATAAGCCCAAGTGTAGAACTCACTCCCAAAAGCTAGCTTGAAGAAGGAGGGAACACCTTGACTTATAAGCATCACCCAATCTCATACTTGGGCGATGTGGGATCGTAACATATGCATCATTACATTACATGTTTATCAATTGAGTAAATCGGTGTTTTTTTCTTGCAGAAAAAGAGAATGAAACGCCAATTAATTCAAAGATTGCGGTTTGTTTCACTCAAATTTTTGAGCTCACTGGTTAATTTTTTTTCTTCTGAAATCTTAACTTTTGGGTTATGATTGCAGGAGTTGAATGAATCAAGGACAGAACTAATTAATAGAATTCAAAATTTGAAAAATGTAAAGCCTTACTGATGTATAATTGTATATTATTATCATAGGTTTTGAAATATGTACTGATTTTTATTAATTTTTATAATGTAGGATCTTCAAAGTTGGAGGTCAAAGTTGGATATTAAAGTTAAGAGTTACCGTAATGTAAGTATTTATTTCATATTTCCAGTATGTTTTATGTATCTATTGGTACGGAGTATTATGATTTGTATACTGGAGCCATAGAGTATGTGATAATACCATTATGAAATGCTACAATTTTGATAAAATTTGGGCGATTTGTTGATATTATTAATTACTGAAAGACTAACTATTTTTTTTTAATGGTGAACCAGCTTATTTTTGCAATGTTTTTGTTTGTCTTCTGTGTTTCTACAAGGATAATGTGTTATTTTCAATCAAAAGGCCTAGTGTGATGGTTTGAATGTCCATCACTAATGGTTTTGATTTCAGTCAGCAATCTTGAGCTTTAGTAGGCCTTAGATTGAATACCTTTGCACATCAATGTAGTTCAACAGTAAGGCTGCAGCAATTTAGGGTAGTTATGTTATTCAACTGTATGAAATCTGAAGTTTTTTTGTCTTAAAACTCATGTACAGCTGCAAGATGTTACTGCAGAGGTTAAAGACACTGAAGGTTAAGAAGCTAAAGAGGAGACCTTGTAAAAGAAACTTAAACCAAAGTTTATGTCAAGTGGACATGTCAAAATTATCCTATCTCTCATGTGTCAACTTTCTATTTTCTACATAATATGATATTATATTCATCCATGCTCGATGATTAAGAACATCCTGCACATTTATTGACAAGTCTTATGAAAAAAGAATTGTATCTGATTTGAATGAGTTTTTGCACCGGTGTTCCCTCGATTTTAGTGAAGAAAAGAGTAAAAAGACGAATTTACCCTCACATGCAAGGCACATGGTATGACTTAATGGACTTTTTTAACAGAAAGTTGACGGAGGGATGCGTAATCAAAAAATGTGATAATAGAGGGACGCTGAAAGCCAAAAAAAACTTGAGGGACGCTGTTAGCTTTTTGGGGTAAAATGGAGGGACCAACGGCACAATTATTTCTAATATCTATATGACAAATGATGTTGAACCATTCAGCAAACTTTGTTAAACTATTTAAAGTTGAAATACTCTTTTAACCATTCAACGTTCCCATTCCTTTAATATACTCTTTAAATTATATAGAACACTTATCAAACAACTATATTATATTATATATTCATTTAAAAGTTAGAGTAATACATTAATTTTACATAATTCATCTAGTTCTTCATAATGATTATCAAACATTATCAAACAGACTATTATTGTTCACAAGTACGTTCAATCAGTACCTTTAAATTATTCAAAATTTAAATTATTTAGCACTTAATCATTATGTTTTGCCAAACGGCACCATAGAAAAGTGTTTGGAATTATTTTAAAAAATATATTAAAGAATTAGTTGTAGCAAAACATGTTGTAGACGTATAGTATTTCAAATTTGATTACTTCGTTTGATACCCCATAAGAACCATATTATATTAAATTAAATTATTATTAAATTAATTATTAATTATTAATTATTAAACCTTCTACTAAAATACAAAAACGCTGAATAGTATTCCAATCCAAAGTATTTACGATGCAATAAAACTCTAACAGTCCTTGAGTACATTTTGTAATGCATGTATCACATGTTTACGACGCACTATAGCTCTAATAGTATTTTAGTACAAGGTGTAATTCATGTATTACATGTTTATAATACCTTGTTGCATCTGTAGGAATATCATAAAGCTCTGCTTAAAAAAATTTCATTTGTACATGGAGGATCATGAACAAATAAAGATTGAACATGGAAGCTATTAGAAGAGGCATATATTGAAGTTGTATGTAGTAATGTTTGCCAGTATACGAATGGAGACACCGGCTGCAAATCCATTATCAGGGTCGCAGTAACACGTGAATCTCGTAACTGAAATGCTTGAAAAAACAAACATAGTAGAACCACACATCAATTATCATATCTTGGTCATTAATACGACACACATAATTTGTTATTGTACTTCCACCGGTAATTGGAGGTGGTGGCGGCCCAATAAACAGTTTGACTACCAACTCGGAATAGGTACAGATTAAACAAGTCATCCTCAAGCAACATAACATGGGCCACACACCAGGCCGGCTTGAACCAAAATACTTGATGTCCATTGTTCTAAGTTTTTTTTAAGGGAAAATGGTCCAAATGTCCTCACATCCCAAAGTGTTTAACAATTTGCCCTCGAACAATCGTAACTACAAAAATGCCCTCGCACCACGCACTGTGCATGGTGCGTGTTAGCAAGATAATCACCGAGACAACATATTATCCTTGCAACTAGCACCAAGCACGAGCATTGTGTGTGGTGCGTGGTGTGAGTTGCACTAGAAGAATGGTAGTATCTTTTGATTCCTTGTTCCGCTTTAGTTACCGGTTTCTTGAAATCTGTAACAACCCAACCCAATATCCAACCGAATACGCGAATCATTTTTTTTTATATATCAGCACAGGTGCGCGGAACGCAGCACCCTAGGGTGCGCGGCGCGCACGAGCCTCATCAGCTTCTGTCCGGTTTTGTCAAATTTCAATTAAAGATCTCCCACTTCCCGACATATTTAGACGAAACGCTTTTCACAATATGTTATAATAGTTAAAACTCACACGATTCAATAACAAAATAAGTTTTACGAAACCGGGCCCACATATGCCGTAATACGAGTTTCGTACAAAATATGAGTTTCGACCACACTAGTTTAAATTCCAAACGACACTATGAGCATGGTGTTTGGGGGTTAAACTACCCAAATCTCGATCAAACTCCAAAAGCTATATGCCAAAAGCGTCCCCTATCAAAACAAAGCGGGATCACTAATCCGAACGAACGTCCTTACCCTTGTCCACGCCAGAGCCTATAAAAAGGTAAACAACGAGAGGGTAAGCTAAAGCTTGGTAAATGCAATAATTATACATATACATATATAACCTACTTACTTGCAATCACTTACACAATACCGCATACAAGCTAGCAATCGAAAACTATGCAAACATTATGCATAAACCAATATCCGCAATTCATAATAAGCTAGCGACACCAAAAGCATATAGTTCACAATTAAATATGCTACCACAAAATTCACACAACCATGGTTAACCAATCGTACAAGGGAACGGTACTCGCTAGAGACCATCGGAGTTCATAACATCCATTAGTGTACATACGACGCGTAATCACTAATCCCTCGGGTGATGTCTTGAACACCGCGACAATTTCACCCCATGACAATGTGGTGTCTAGAACACCGCGACAATTCCACATGTCAATCAAACCAATGAGTGGTGTCTTGAACACCGCGACAATTCCACTCCCATGACAATGTGTTGTCTTAAACACCACGACTATTCCACATGTCAATCAACTCAATGAGTGGTGTCTTAAACACCGCGACAATTCCACTCGTTACATAGAATGTGGTGTCTTGAACACCGCGACAATTCCACTTTCCACGCTACATAAATAAATACATTATATACGTACACGCATAATTATTCCACTCACCTTAACAATTCGGTGACGGTTCTATGCTTCCGCGAGCTTCAAGACAAAGTACCTAATACAATAAGTACTCGATCAACACACAAACTAGTTGGACTAAACGCCAACAACTTACTCATGTGCATTTAATGACTTAAATGCATTAAATGCCCCCATTTTCACCAAAACCGTCCATTTAAGGTCAAAACCATCACATATCACTAAAAGCTAGTGACTAAGGTCCAACAACACTAACTAATACACAATTAGGGTATTGCATACCCATCTTTCCCAACTAGATCAATTATTACCCATTTAATCATTTTAAAGTCACACACCCATTTCGGGTCATCCACTAACCCCATTAACACCCATTTGCTTAATAACTAGGTGTGCTAGTAATCAACTAACCAATTATGACTCATAAGTCCATTTAACATTTCCAAAACCCTAGGTTAGTCATCCTTGGGTCCTCATGACCCGATCTTACCCAAGAACACCCAAAATCACCAAATATGGGTTTTATGTTCATCACTAACCCAAACCCTAACCCTTAAACAATTTAAAATAAGGAAATCAAAGTTAGAGATTACCACCACAATCACAACGCAGCTAGTGATTAGATGAACAACTTTAACACATGCGGTTTGGCCCGAAATCAACTTCTTCCTCCTTGATTTGAGCTTTCTCTCTCTCAAAAGGGGTTTCTCTCTCTAAAATTGAAGTAGAAAGATGAAGGTGGTTGAAAGTGGAGTTATGACATGAAAGGATCCGAAACTAATCATCCGGACGTTGTCCATATTGATTACAAACGAATTACAATAGTTGATAACATTGCGAGGTACTTGCCCTCTATATGATACATCTTACAAACGTTGCATTTATTCTTAAAAGGCAATCTATAGTTACATCCATAATTGACATATTCGCATGACATTTCATAATATTCAAATGACCTAAACCGCCATTTACTTAATAATAGTCTCTATGAACTTCAATGACTCGAATGCAACGCCTTATGATATAAGTCCTTAATGGCCTCAAGTAGTATCCTTAGTACGAGATAATGCACAGCGGAAGACTTAATTCATACCTGAGAATAACATGCTTTAAAATGTCAACATAAAGTTGGTGAGATATAGGTTTAATGTCGACAGCGATATAAATATAGTCCACAAGATTTCATATATAAACATTTTAATAAAAATATTCTAAGTGGTTGAGCACTTGGTAACCATACTTAACAATTAATCACGTCGCATATTCCCTTTAATATGAAATCTTACTACACTGTACCAAGTGTAGTCACGAAACGAAGTACTGTGCAACCGTTGAATACTGGTCGTCCAGTCCGGTTGGGGTTGTCAGGCCCGATAGATCTATCAACAGGATTCGCGTTTACAATACCGCTGTAAATATTAGTTACCAAGCTACAGGGAAGTATGCCAGTGGTACAACTCAACGTAGAATATATTTTTCAGTTACTTGTGTCCATAACGTAAAACATAAAATACATGTATTCTCATCCCGAAATATTTAGAGTTTAAAAATGGGACTATATACTCACTTTCGTCTTGAAGATATATATAATTTGACTTGGTCTCCGGTTGATATCACGAACCTATCCATATATAATATATCAATACCTTTTCTTTTTAAACAAACGTCACATATATATACTTGTTATACTTTTAATACTTTGAATAATTCCTTAGTCCGTAGTTAGCAGCTCGTTGTTACTAATTCAATTTTAATGGTTCATTTTTAGATGTTTAATATACCCGCAATGAAATAAATAAAACCCCCAACGAAATAAATAAAACCCCATCCTATATGTATTGGTCAAGATTAATCTTGACCCACGGTACCGGTGTTGTCAAATGACGTGTTGCGTACATAAAGTACCGGTGTTGTCAAATGACGTGTTGCGTACAAACATGGGATCTTATGATTAATCTTCTCGTGTTGTTTACGGGTGATCCTGAACCATATAAAATTGAATTATAAGTACATATATATAAAATATCATGTTATCTTAGAAATATGTGATTTATTTAATTTTTCCCAATTAATCCCGAAGTTAAACAAGTCTAGGATAACCAATTTTGTTTCGGTCATAGTTTCTTCGTTACAAATCCGTTTTCGTTGATTCAACTTGCCATCTCCTTGGATCGAGTCCCTCTTTAAGACTATGAACTGAAAATACCTTGGTTTGTATTCAAAATCACACGGCATAGGTGAAACTTTAGTGAAACTTATGAAGTTAAACATTTTTGTTACAAAAAAATAACACTTAATGACCATTTTTCTAAAAATACTTATACTTTGAATTAAATCATGAAATTTTTATGTGTTAACATATTTATAGTAAAAATCATTTTTCCAGAACATAAACCTCCAATTCAAAGTTTAAGATAGTTTTTAATTATCCAACCCAAAACAGTCCCCGGTTACACTCCGACGTCGTAAAAACAGTTTTTAAGATATTCTTTGAAAAACCAAGTTATACCTTGTTAAGTTAGCATATATTTAAGTTATATTACAGGTCTTGAAGTATTTTAAAAGTTAAGTTAGAAGGATCTATTTAGTTTGCAAACAAGTTTGAAAACTTTCAAACTATGTTCTTGTTATTAAAATTGTATACCACAAAATATGATAGCTATATATATATGAATCGAATAAGGTTATGAACATAGATACTACCTCAAGTTCCTTGGACAAGGTTGCTGTAAAAGAGGAGTAAAAAGCTAGAACCAAAAGGGTGATGGAATTGGATGAAAGATTGGAAGTAAGTTTGTGTTCTTGGAAGGATTTCTTGAAGTGTTTTTGTATGGTTTTCTTATGGTGTTTAAGTAAGGTTTTTGAAGCTAAATGATGGGGAAAATGCTTGGAGATGATCAAGTATGAAGTTAAGAGTATTTTGAGAGAGAAATGGAAGTGTAAGTATGAGAAAATGGGGTGAAGAAATGGTGTGCATGCATAAAAACGTTTTTAGGTTATAAAGGAAAAAAAAAATACCTAACTTTGTTTTCTTGCTAAATAATTCATGCTACTTGACAAATGGTTGGTTCCACATGTTTCTTAATCATTTAAGGCTGCTAAGGAGCAGATTTTTATTGGTATATACCAATAGTAAATACATCTAGAAGCTGCGTATGATACGGGTACATATACCCTAGGTATACGTATAGTAATCTTTGAGAAAACGGAACGAGGATTCAAATATAGCTATCTTTTGTAAATATACTTATATTGTTTTATGTATTTAAGTCTTTAAAAGTGATTAAATACATTACTTATACGATATATGTATAAACATTATAGGTCATAAGTATTTAAGTCAAATAACGTTACATATGGTTATCGTTTTGAAAACTTAAGTTAGTAGTTTCAAAATATACTTATAACTTATTGTTATTAATACAAAATGAGATATTAAAACATTCTTAGATCATGTTAAATATGTATATATACATATATATACACAAACGTATAATTATCATATATTGTATAGTTCGTGATATCATCGGTCAAACTAGACGGTCAAACGTTGTGTAAAACTCTTTTCGAAAACATAAGTCTCAACAATTTGGATTGCTTATCATGTTGGTAAGGTTTAATTTATGTAAATATTAATCTTATAAGTATAGAACGATCGAAAAAGTGCGGGTCAACTTTAGGGTTTTTGCTTATCGTGTCGGAACCATATAGAGATTAGAGTTTAAATTTGGTCGGAAATTTCCGGGTCGTTACAGTACCCACCCGTTAAAGAAATTTCGTCCTCGAAATTTGGTAGAGGTTGTCATAAATAACAATAGGAATGTTTTCATGACGAATATGAGGTAATAATGAAATTTTATCATTATTGAAAGATTTAGATAAAATGATTCGGTTATGTGAGACGCACGAGCGAAGCTATCACAAAAGAGTGAAATGAGTAAATATAGAATTGTTGTAACCGATGACGTGATTATGATAGATTTCCGGGATTTAAGGGTTTTAAAGAAAATCTTATGTAATAAGATTTAGTTTTGCGGCGATCAGGATCTTCTTTGATTTAACGCGGCAATCTGTTTTGATTTCTTTGTCGAATATTTCACTATAAATTTACCTCCTTCCCTTTCTTTCTTCCCACATCTTCTATTCTTTCTCTTTAGTTCCTACTTTAAGACATTCGCTAATATGCTCCATCCCATTCTAATCCTTGTTATATTTCTAACTTTCATATCTTTCATTCTTCTTTTTCATCTATCACCAGAAGAATATATTCTCTTTTATCCTTTCCTTGGAATTATAATGTTTTTAATTCTCCCGTGCCTTTACGTTGCAATACGTATTGATATGCACGGTTTGTAGTTTCGGGGTTGTTGTTAGGTTTTATACCTTCCCTTATATTTCGATGTTCCTACTCCCGTCCCTTAAAATCATTGTCATCCACAGTTAATGCTCTCTCTTATTTGCTGTGGTTTATGTTCCTATTTCTATTCTGAGGTTTTGTCCCTTCGTTTCTTCTTCCCGTCCTCGAGCCAAGCGAACAATGGTCCGAAATTCGTAGGTAGGAAATTTGGAATGAACCTAGCTATTGGTTTTAGAATGAAATTGTAATGGCACGATCTTGATTCGTTAAATTACTCGAATATTCCAGAAAAATAGAACTATCAAGGTGATACGTTCTAATATGTTTGGAGACTTGATAGAATGTAGGAGCCGTGTAACATGGCACATGATGACGGTACTGTGAATCATCACATTCCATTAGAAACTTAACATGACTTACTGTAATATAATGAAGTTGATCAAGTTTCATTATATTATACTAATTCATGCATCAGTTCCCAACACTACTTCAAATCATTTATATTTTAATCTCGGAGGTTTCAGAATTTAGAAATTAACACAGTTTCTTTTATATTGTAACGCAGATGTTACGGAGAGATAAATGATCGCAGATAGGAATAGTTGTAAAAATATCTCCAGAAATATGAAAAATATGTATAACGAATGATATGAAGATATCTTATAATATCTAAGATAAGATGATGATGAAAAATATCATCCGGGCAAGGTTTTGAATAAAGAGTAGGGTTCTTACTGACGGTTTCAGCAGGTACGGAATCGTTTGTATTCTTTGAGAGCAGGTTCAGTCCCTGTGATTTATCCACAGCCTCTTTCATACTTTGCTTCATCCGTTTTCTAGTTCCAAACTTTTTTTTTTTTTTTTTTTTTTTCAGCTTTACCACCTTACTATTCTTTGTCATCAAACTTTTGACCGTTAAAGTCGTTTACAGTTTTTGCTGCTTCGTTAGCATTTCAAGAACTATTTCATATTCCCGGGTGTTTTTCAGAAACTTCACGTTCAGATTATGAAATTCTTAGGGATAGACATTATAGATATGATGGAAGAAGTTCCGCGAGATTTTCAAAATACTGATTGTTGATTTCGCCAAAAGGATAACGATCTGCTGGTGCACCTGTTGATGTTGTCGAGGGATATAAAAGGTTTTCCGGTAATGACGGCGAAATGACAAGGTATAAATATCATGATTATAATAGAAATAATCTCACTGAAAAGTCGAAGTGGAGCTGTGACAAAATTAGCTTCTTGAAAAGGAATTGTAGGGTTGTTCTTGCTAATAAATGGCAAAGGATTCAATACGTTATGTGTTAAATTATGAATTTGGGTTCGAGAGTTCTTCAGGTGTATAACTGTATGTATAAATCTTCATTCCGTAGGCGAGGTGCGGCGGGTTCAACTTCTCGGTCGAGGTGTTTTCAGGAATCATGAAAGGATTTGAATGCGAATTGTAATCGTCAAGTTACGAATGAGGTTTAAGATAAAATCAAGTGGCAAGCTTGAAGAATTGTTTAGCTTCATATGTTACAATCAACATTTTAATTCATTTTAATTCATTTTAATTGTCCAGAGTTAGCCGGAACAGTTAGCGTGGAATCCTTAATAGATTTTTAATTAGTTAAATCGTGTGTTTCTAACAATTTTTTTTTTATTTTGTCCAATGTTTTCTTCTTTATGCCACTTGTTGGATTCTGGTAGGTCAAAATCCGAATATGAAATTTGATTGAAAATGGTTATTCTGGGGTGAGCGGATACGAATATCGGTGGTTGTAAGTAAGATAATAGATAACCATTGAATCAGATTCAAGAATGTACAATATAACTTATTAATGTGAATTCTAAATATTCCTCGGGTACTACCCACCCGTTAAAATATTTTCATCATTAATAGTTTGTACGAAGGAATTTTTAATTACTATCTTTATGAAAATATACTTGCATATATATTTTCTTCAGAGATAATCATAGATTTAATGAGTCAATATGATATTAAACTCATTTGATTCATCGTTAATTCTAGATTACATAATCTCTAAGACTTTAGAAATTAAATAATCGTCATACGATACGTAAAGCGAAGATAATCGATGTAGAACGATATATAGAACGAAGATCATACTCGAAGTACAGATATTGAGTCGTGTGATGTTGATATTCGAGATACAGATTGTGATGTTGAGATTTAAGGCGCGGTTGTGATTGGGGTGATAAAGGTACTGTCGGCGTTGACGATGGTAGTACGGATTATGCTGCTGGTGCTGCTGTTGGTGTTTGTAACCTTCGCACCATATTCTCCAAAACCACTACCCGAGCACGGAGTTCGTTGACTTCTTCTATTATACCGGGATGATTGACGGTTGGAACGAGCGAATGAACAAGATTTGAAATATGGGATAGTATGTAATCATGACGAGATACTCTAGAAATGAGCGAGAAAATGGTGTTTCGAATAGGTTCGCCGGTAAGTGCTTCAGGTTCATCGTTAAGAGGACAATTTGGTGGATGGAATGGATCACCTTCTTCTTGCCTCCAGAAATTTAGTATATTACGAACCCATCCCCAATTCATCCAGAATAGATGATGGGAAATTGGTTGATCCATTCCGGTAACGCTGTTCTCGGAGCTCGAATGGAAATCCATATCGGCGAAGCTATCGAAGTCGGAGGAATTTGAGCTGGATGAAGAATCCATCTTGTATGGTCGGAGAAATGAATTTTTGGTTTGGAATAGATTATAGGAGTTGGGTTTGGTACTCTTCAATACATAATTTACATATGTATATATAATATCAAAATCCCATGAATTACGGAGAATCTTTGAAATACGTCAGGCAATGTCTATCGTAACAGATACGCTAGGATATGAATTTTGTCTATACACTATCGATGCACTAAATGCAGTAAGACGTGTCTAGACTTAAGAATGATAAGCAGGCAGTTCCCTAAGAATGATAAGCAGATGATTTCCGACTAGGATTGATAAGCAAAACTTTTGACAGGCAGACACGGTCAAAGTCCAGACTCACTTAATGTATCCTAACAACTACTAGTTAGCCACACTAATGCAAGGCCTGGTTCGCTAAGACCAACGCTCTGATACCAACTGAAAGGATCCGAAACTAATCATCCGGACGTTGTCCATATTGATTACAAACGAATTACAATAGTTGATAACATTGCGAGGTACTTGCCCTCTATATGATACATCTTACAAACGTTGCATTTATTCTTAAAAGGCAATCTATAGTTACATCCATAATTGACATATTCGCATGACATTTCATAATATTCAAATGACCTAAACCGCCATTTACTTAATAATAGTCTCTATGAACTTCAATGACTCGAATGCAACGCCTTATGATATAAGTCCTTAATGGCCTCAAGTAGTATCCTTAGTACGAGATAATGCACAGCGGAAGACTTAATTCATACCTGAGAATAACATGCTTTAAAATGTCAACATAAAGTTGGTGAGATATAGGTTTAATGTCGACAGCGATATAAATATAGACCACAAGATTTCATATATAAACATTTTAATAAAAATATTCTAAGTGGTTGAGCACTTGGTAACCATACTTAACAATTAATCACGTCGCATATTCCCTTTAATATGAAATCTTACTACACTGTACCAAGTGTAGTCACGAAACGAAGTACTGTGCAACCGTTGAATACTGGTCGTCCAGTCCGGTTGGGGTTGTCAGGCCCGATAGATCTATCAACAGGATTCGCGTTTACAATACCGCTGTAAATATTAGTTACCAAGCTACAGGGAAGTATGCCAGTGGTACAACTCAACGTAGAATATATTTTTCAGTTACTTGTGTCCATAACGTAAAACATAAAATATATGTATTCTCATCCCGAAATATTTAGAGTTTAAAAATGGGACTATATACTCACTTTCGTCTTGAAGATATATATAATTTGACTTGGTCTCCGGTTGATATCACGAACCTATCCATATATAATATATCAATACCTTTTCTTTTTAAACAAACGTCACATATATATACTTGTTATACTTTTAATACTTTGAATAATTCCTTAGTCCGTAGTTAGCAGCTCGTTGTTACTAATTCAATTTTAATGGTTCATTTTTAGATGTTTAATATACCCGCAATGAAATAAATAAAACCCCCAACGAAATAAATAAAACCCCATCCTATATGTATTGGTCAAGATTAATCTTGACCCACGGTACCGGTGTTGTCAAATGACGTGTTGCGTACATAAAGTACCGGTGTTGTCAAATGACGTGTTGCGTACAAACATGGGATCTTATGATTAATCTTCTCGTGTTGTTTACGGGTGATCCTGAACCATATAAAATTGAATTATAAGTACATATATATAAAATATCATGTTATCTTAGAAATATGTGATTTATTTAATTTTTCCCAATTAATCCCGAAGTTAAACAAGTCTAGGATAACCAATTTTGTTTCGGTCATAGTTTCTTCGTTACAAATCCGTTTTCGTTGATTCAACTTGCCATCTCCTTGGATCGAGTCCCTCTTTAAGACTATGAACTGAAAATACCTTGGTTTGTATTCAAAATCACACGGCATAGGTGAAACTTTAGTGAAACTTATGAAGTTAAACATTTTTGTTACAAAAAAATAACACTTAATGACCATTTTTCTAAAAATACTTATACTTTGAATTAAATCATGAAATTTTTATGTGTTAACATATTTATAGTAAAAATCATTTTTCCAGAACATAAACCTCCAATTCAAAGTTTAAGATAGTTTTTAATTATCCAACCCAAAACAGTCCCCGGTTACACTCCGACGTCGTAAAAACAGTTTTTAAGATATTCTTTGAAAAACCAAGTTATACCTTGTTAAGTTAGCATATATTTAAGTTATATTACAGGTCTTGAAGTATTTTAAAAGTTAAGTTAGAAGGATCTATTTAGTTTGCAAACAAGTTTGAAAACTTTCAAACTATGTTCTTGTTATTAAAATTGTATACCACAAAATATGATAGCTATATATATATGAATCGAATAAGGTTATGAACATAGATACTACCTCAAGTTCCTTGGACAAGGTTGCTGTAAAAGAGGAGTAAAAAGCTAGAACCAAAAGGGTGATGGAATTGGATGAAAGATTGGAAGTAAGTTTGTGTTCTTGGAAGGATTTCTTGAAGTGTTTTTGTATGGTTTTCTTATGGTGTTTAAGTAAGGTTTTTGAAGCTAAATGATGGGGAAAATGCTTGGAGATGATCAAGTATGAAGTTAAGAGTATTTTGAGAGAGAAATGGAAGTGTAAGTATGAGAAAATGGGGTGAAGAAATGGTGTGCATGCATAAAAACGTTTTTAGGTTATAAAGGAAAAAAAAATACCTAACTTTGTTTTCTTGCTAAATAATTCATGCTACTTGACAAATGGTTGGTTCCACATGTTTCTTAATCATTTAAGGCTGCTAAGGAGCAGATTTTTATTGGTATATACCAATAGTAAATACATCTAAAAGCTGCGTATGATACGGGTACATATACCCTAGGTATACGTATAGAAATCTTTGAGAAAACGGAACGAGGATTCAAATATAGCTATCTTTTGTAAATATACTTATATTGTTTTATGTATTTAAGTCTTTAAAAGTGATTAAATACATTACTTATACGATATATGTATAAACATTATAGGTCATAAGTATTTAAGTCAAATAACGTTACATATGGTTATCGTTTTGAAAACTTAAGTTAGTAGTTTCAAAATATACTTATAACTTATTGTTATTAATACAAAATGAGATATTAAAACATTCTTAGATCATGTTAAATATGTATATATACATATATATACACAAACGTATAATTATCATATATTGTATAGTTCGTGATATCATCGGTCAAACTAGACGGTCAAACGTTGTGTAAAACTCTTTTCGAAAACATAAGTCTCAACAATTTGGATTGCTTATCATGTTGGTAAGGTTTAATTTATGTAAATATTAATCTTATAAGTATAGAACGATCGAAAAAGTGCGGGTCAACTTTAGGGTTTTTGCTTATCGTGTCGGAACCATATAGAGATTAGAGTTTAAATTTGGTCGGAAATTTCCGGGTCGTTACATGACACTCCATCCACTGACCTTGTGGCCCTTAACTCGACCCTAAGTGAATTTACCAAAAATCCCTTCCAAAATATCAATTAAAAGAAACAGAATCCGGCTACAGTAGCAGTGCGCCACGCACACCCTTAAGTGTGCGCTGAGCGCACCCTGGTCTGGACAGGCTCTGACCTCTGTTTAACTGCACAATATTTCCCACACTTCAAGTACCCTATTTACACCACTGTACAATAATTATTCGGGTCTTATAACTCTCCCCCACTTGAATCGGAGCGCGTCCTCGCGATCCAAGCCGCACGACAAGAGGGAAGATAAACCAACACAAACTCTTCGGGCTCCCAAGTAAACTCGGAACCTTTACTACGACGCCATTGAACTTTATAAGTTCTCACTTCTTTATTCCTCAACCTTTTCACCTTTTCGTCGAATATCGCAATCGGCTCCTCAACATACTCTAACTTGTTGTTTAGCTCAATTTCGTCTAATGGCATCCATGAAGAATCATCCGCAAGACACTTACGGAGATGGGAAACATGAAATGTATTATGGATCCCCGCAAGCTCTTTGGGTAATTCCAAGCGATACGCAACTTCACCAACACGGGCTAAAATCTTAAATGGCCCAATTAACCGAGGAGCTAACTTTCCCCGTTTCGAAACCGAATAACACCTTTCCATGGCGAAACTTTAAGCATCACCATGTCACTTTCTTGAAACTCAATCGGTCACCTTCGTTTGTCGGCATACGCCTTTTGTCTATCTTGAGCCTTTTTCAAATGAGCCCGAATCATATCAATCTTGCTATTCGTCTCTAAAACCAAATTGGTACTCCCGATTTCTCTTTGGCCCACTTCACCCCAACAAATCGGGGTTCGACAACTACGCCCATAAAGCATCTCGTAAGATGGCATCCCGATACTAGTATGATAACTATTATTGTACGAGAATTCCACCAATTGTAAGTGCTCATCCCAACTACCCCCGAAATCAATAATACACGCCCGTAACATATCCTCCAATGTTTGATTCGTACGTTCGGTTTGACCGTCCGTTTGAGGATGGTACGTCGTGCTCAATTTCAATTGTGTACCCATATCTTCATGAAACTTTTCCCAAAACCGAGATGTGAAACGAGTATCTCGATCCGAAATAATAGATATAGGAACCCCGTGTCTCGATATCACCTCCTTGATAAACAACTTAGCCAAGGTCTCTGACGATATCGCTTCCCGAATGGAAAGAAACAAAGCACTTTTCGTCAATCGATCAACTATTACCCAAATCGAGTCAAATTGGGTTCTCGCCGTATTTGGTAACTTTGTGATGAAATCCATGGTAATGTGCTCCCATTTTCATTTCGGAATTTCTAACGGTTGTAACATACCATACGGCTTTTGGTGTTCGGCTTTAACTTGCAAACACGTGACGTATTGTTCAACATACTTTACGACATCACGTTTCATGCCCAGCCACCTGTGACGACCCGTCCTAATCCATCCGGACGATGTCCATATCGATTATAAACGATTCACAACAGTTGATTACATCGCGAGGTACTTGACCTCTATATGATACATTTTACAAACATTGCATTCGTTTTTAAAAAGACAATCTTTCATTACATCGAAAGTTGACGGCAGGCATACTATTTCATAATATATCTAACTATAATTGACTTAATAATAATCTTGATAAATGCAACGACTCGAATGCAACGTCTTTTGAATTATGTCATGAATGACTCCAAGTAATATCTCTAAGATGAGCAAATGCACAGCGGAAGATTTCTTTCATACCTGAGAATAAACATGCTTTAAAGTGTCAACCAAAAGGTTGGTGAGTTCATTAGTTTAACATAAATAATCATTTCATAATTTTAATAGACCACAAGATTTCATATTTCCATTTCTCATAAACATACGTCCCATGCATAGAGACAAAAATATCATTCATATGGATTGAACACCTGGTAACCGACATTCACAATATGCATATAAGAATATCCCCATCATTCTGGGATCCTCCTTCGGACATGATATAAATTTCGAAGTACTAAAGCATCCGGTACTTTGGATGGGGCTTGTTGGGCCCGATAGATCTATCTTTAGGATTCGCATCAATTAGGGTGTATGTTCCCTAATTCTTAGATTACCAGACTTAATAAAAATGGGCATATTCGATTTCGATAATTCAACCATAGAACGTAATTTCGATTACTTGTGTCTATTTCGTAAAACAGTTATAAAAGTTGCGCATGTATTCTCAGCCCAAAAATATAAAGGGTAAAAAGGCAAATGAAACTCACGCATATAAATATTGTAAAACAGTTAATAAAGTATTTGCATGTATTCTCAGCCCAAAAATGTAATGAGTAAAAAAGGGCAAATGAAACTCACGCATATAAATATTGTAAAACAGTTATTAAAACAGTGCATGTATTCTCAGTCCCAAAGATGTAAAGAGTAAAAGGGAAATGAAACTCACCTAATGTATTTTGTAGTAAAAATACATATGGCTATATTGAACAATGCAGGGTTGGCCTTGGATTCACGAACCTATATCATTTGTATATTCATTAATACATATAATCGTAATTGATTAAGTATATATATATAATTGTTGATAGAGTTAAGTTAAATATATTTTTATATGGGGATCACTTGTTTGTAATTAATAATTATGATAATACTAATATTAGCAATAATATTGATGCTTTATAAAAATGAAGAAAGTGATAATAATAATAATAATGTTAATAATGATATTAGTAATGATAATAATATTAACTTGTATTAAAGTAACTATGATAATATTTATTATAATAATTCTTTTAAAACATACATTAATTAAGATCTTAAAATTTTTTCATAATAATATTTATATCTAAAATTTCTATATTTTTAATCTTAACAATATTATTAAACTTGTATATTCATAGTTATAATAATCTTAACTTTCATGTTTAATTTATAAGTTAATGACTATAGTTTCTTTTAATATTACTTTGTATTCATAATCATAATTTACATGTGTTCATATAATTATAATAAATCTCCTAATCTTTATCATAACACTTTTTATCATAAAATAACCTGTTTAGTATTCTCGAAATCCTAATATTATTACTAGCAAAAAATAACACAAATAATACTATAAATAATAATATTATTGATGATAATACCAAATGATGGTACTAATATAGTTAGTAAATATGATTAACTTAATAATACTAATGATACACATGTATTAAGGTTAATAACAATAACAAGTTACTTATTATAATAAATACATAATAATAATTAGTAATAGCAAAAATAATAATAATAATAATAATAATAATAATAATAATAATAATAATAATAATAATAATAATAATAATAATAATGTTAATAATAAAAGAGTTCAACCTTGAAGAAAGGCTCAAAAAGAATGTCAACGCCAGGACTCGAACTAGCGACCTCCCGCTTCCCCGGCATGCACTTAACCAGCTGGGCTGTGCCCAATTTCCGAAATATTACAGAACCCAATTTAATTTAACCCGTATTCTTTTTCCTTAATCTATCATCTTCTTCATCAAAAATATTCCAACAATCATCCATTGATTCATACATGCTACTTAATTAATTAAATGACTTTAGGACTTATATACAAAGTATAATTCGTCCATTTTGATCTTGAATTAAAACGAGAAAAAAAAATAAAAAAAAAAATAACAGCATAAAAGCCGTCGCTGTTATGTATAAAAAAATAGATTTTGCAATTTAGTATGTTATAGATCATGAAACCTAAATGAAATATGTTTTAAATCATTTACAGAAACCTAAGAAATTATCAATTTAATCAGAAACATCAAAACCATTTCGAATTTTAGGATGAACAACTGCTTTGACTTTTTAAATTTGATACTTTGACTCGAAAATTCGAAGTCATTACCTCAAATTGGGACCTGGAACTTACAGAAAGTTTAGCCACATGAATCCTAACAGAACTGCTATTTTAGATTTTGGAAATTCATTAGATTTTGAGCTTTTGGTGATATGAGTCACGAACAGAGTTTAGAAAAAAGGTTTCTGGTTTTTCTTGTTTTCAATCTTTGAATTGCAGTTAATAATACCATTAAATATAGATTGTAATCATATAATTGATGTCTAGAATAGAGAATTTAATCAGTTTTGTATTGTAGCACTAATGGTCGACATAGAATGCTCGATTAGAATAAAAAGGACGATGTAAAAAAAAAGAAACTGAATAAGATAGATAACAGATTCAATTCCCATTGTCTTGTAGTGTTAATCTGGGTCGACAGAAACAAAAATTCGAACAGTAAAGAAAGAAAACAAGTTAAAGTAGGGTTATGGTACAAATAACTATTACACATTCATCATCAGAACATTATTTATATTTGTATCTTATATAATTAGATTTATTTAATTATCTGTTATTATTGTAATTATTTATTATCTATTATCTGTTATACATATCTGTATATATTTTATATCTGTGTTTATAAAGTACATAATATATATATATATATATATATATATATATATATATATATATATATATATATATAGGTAAATATAATAATTCTAATTAATAAAAATTTTATTTGTAATACTCATTATTAATTATAGAAAGAGGAATACTAGTATTAATAATAAATATAGAAGTACTTATAATAATATTAAAAGTAATTATAATACCAATATAATGATATTAGTAATAACAATAATGATAATTTCAATGATAATAATAATATTATTATTAACCCTAACAATAATACTAATTTTAATCATATAGATATTATTAAATATTAACAATAATAATAATCTAATAATCTACACATATTCGGTTTCATATTTATATCATACCATTATTAATACTGATTTTAATATTAATATATTTATCTTAATGATAATACTAAAAGTAATAAAATTATAAATACTTCATTTTAATTTGTACATAATATTATACTAATTATATAATATATTCATGTTATTAGTAATTCAATTATTTTATACATTACTTTATTTTTCAATTTAATTTAAATAGTTTATCTGTATTATATTAATTTAATCTATACACTTTTAATTATATTTATATATATGCACATTTATATACAAAAAAATTGTTCGTGAATCGTAGTAAATAGTCACAGGGTTAAATGAATTCGTGTTAACAGTTCAAGAATTTTGAAACTCAACTTTACAGACTTTGCTTATCGTGTCAAAGATATTAAATCGTATCAAGAGTTTGGTTTAAAATTAGTCGAAATTTTGCGGGTCACTACAGTACCTACCCGTTAAAGAAATTTCGTCCCGAAATTTGAGTGTGGTCGTCATGGTTAACCATAAAAAGGTTTTCATGACAATTATGAGTCAATAATTAGAGTTTTATCATTATTGACTTTTATGGATAAAACCATTTGATTATTCGAAGAGTACGAATGAAGCTATCATAAAATAGTGAAATGAGTAAATGAAGATTTGTCATATCTTTTGACGTAGATATGGCTGATTTCCGGAATTCAAGGGATTTAGAAAAAATCGTCGAGATCTGAAAAATTTGATTCTTTGATGAATAAAATCTCTTTAATTAAATGCGATTATCTGCCTCGGTTACTCTGTCGGATATTTCCATTATAAATTAAACTCTTCCGTTCTATTATTCTCACCATTCCTATACTGTCTTTCTTAGTTCATACATCAAAAAGATTGTGACAATGCTTAATCCAGTTCAGATCCTTGTCCTTATCCTTACTATCGCAACAATCATTCTCTTTTTCCAACTTCCACCGGGGGAATCTGTTTACTTCTACTTTGCCTTGGGGTGATACTATTCTTAATTATACCGTGTCTTTATATTGGTATTCGTTTTAATGTACATGGTTTGTGATTTCTGTGTTATTGTCGAGTTTTATATCTTCCCTTATGTTACGGAGCTCTTTGCCTCTTTCTTCTCTTCTCGACCTCTAGTAAAGCGGGTAACGGTCCAGAATTCGTAAGTATGGAGTTTCGAATGAACTTAATGTTCTAATCAAGAAATAACGTAATAGCACGATTTGATTTGTCAAATTACCAGAATAACTGAGAATAGAACTATCAAGAATATACTTTCTTCATATGTTCAGAAGTTAAGCAGAATGACAGAGTTATGTAACATGGCATATGATGACGTTATGATCTGTGAATCATCACGTTTCATTAGAAACTCAGCATGACTTACTGTAATATAATCACGTTGGCCAAGTGTCATTATATTATACTAACTCATGCATTAGTTCCCAACACTACTTAAAAAACATTCATATTTTAAGCTATAAAGTTTACAGAATATAGAAACTAACAGTTTCTATATGATGTAACACTGATAGCACGAAGAGATTATTGATTTCAGATAAGAATAGTTACAAAAATATCTTCAGAAATATGGAGGGTATTTATAATGAAAGATACGATAATATCTTGGAATTTCTAATATCGATGGATGATGAAGAAGATTTATCCGTAAGGGTTTAGATTCGGAAGCAAGGTATTCGCTAAAGATTTCATCAGAAACAGAATCATTTGGATTCTTTGAAGTCAAACTTATTCTTTGTAATTTGTCCACGACTTCCTTCATAGTTTCGCATAATCCGCTTTTCGGTACTAAATTTTCTATTGAGTGTTTCCAAAACTCCATTCTTTATCATCAAATTTTCGACAGTTAAGGTCGTGTACAGTTTGTGCTGCTATATTTCAGTTTTTTTTTTTTTTTTTTTTTTTTTTTTTAGAATTTCAGAATGGAAGATCATAATTCTAAGAGATAAATGTTATATGTTTGCATATAACTGTTGATATAGCCATGCAGCGAGATTTCAAAATACTGATTGCTGATTCTCGATATTTGGTACGGCAATTCTCGTTACAAGGTGCGGATGAGTACATGATGAGGCTTCAATAGATAAATTTAGTGATTTGTCGGAGAGATTTTAAACCAAGGAGCGACGAGGTTGCTGGTACATCTGCTGGTAATATGATGGAATATAATAAAAGGTTCCCCGGTAACAATAAAAGAGTACACATATAAATCAAGGTTATAATAAGGTTGTTTCGAACGAAAAGTCAAAGTTGACTTGCTGGAGCTGTGACAAAATTTGCTAATTTGAAAAGGGGTTGCAAAGTTATTTTGGGTAATAATAACACTAAGAAATTAGCATAGCTACGTTTTAAACGTTTACTCATTTGCCGAGAGTTTCTCAGGTGAAAAGTTATATGCATCAATCTTTTCTTCCGTAGATGAAATGCGGTTGGTTCATCCTCTCGATTGAGGTATTTTCAAGAATTACGAAAGGTTTGGACGCAGATTGTAATCGTCAAGATACAAATGAGGTTTTAGGGTGAAATCAAGTGGCAAACTTGAAGATTTGTTTAGTTTCATATGTTATAATTAATATTTTAATTCATTTTAATTGTCCAATGTTGGTAGTCCTCGATTGATAGTCCACAGTTAGCAATTCAACAATTCATATATAATTTAATATATAATATTCGAATTAATTAATACGTATCGTGACCCGTATTCGTCTCAGACTCGATCACAACTCAAACTATATATATTATTGTAGAATCAACCTTAACCATGTATAGAGAACTCGATCATTACTGCATATAGAGTGTCTATGGTGATTCCAAATAATGTATATAGATGCGTCGATATGATATGTCAAAACCTTGTATACGTGTCCCGATATTTAAAGTGCGTAAAATAAATAACAGGAAATAAATGACGATAAATAAAGTGCGTAAAGTAAATAACAGAAATTAAATGACGATAAATAAAATTGCGAGAATGTAATTTGCGATAATTAAATTGTGATAAATAAAATGTAATCAGTTGGCTAGGAACAATTAGCTAGGAACAGTTAGCGCGGATTCTTAACAAAATTCCTCATAGTTAATTTGTCTGTTTCTAACAAATTTTATTTTGTCAAATGTTTTCTTCATTATGCCACTTGTTGGATTCTGATAGGTCAAAATCCAAATATGAAATTGAATGAAAATGGTTATTAGGCGGTGAACGGATACGTATACCTGTGGATGTAAGTAGGATAATAAATGACTATTGAATCAGATTCGAAGAATGTGCAGTGTAACTTATTAATGTGAAATCTTAAATATTCCTCGGGTATTACCTACCCGTTATAATATTTTTATCATTAACAGTTTGTACAAAAAAAAAATTTAATTACCATCTTTATGAAAATATATATACATATATATTTCCTTCAGATGTAATCATGGATTTAATGAGTTAATATAGTATTAAACTCATTTGGTTTACCGTCAAAACTAAAATACATAATCTCTAAAACATTAGAGATTACATAATCGTCATGTCGAACGAAGATAAATGATGTAGAATGATACGTAGATCGATGATTATGCTCGATGTACAGAATGAGATGTTGAGGCATGGATTGTTGATGGTACTGGTGCTGTTATTGATGATACTGTTGGTGCCGATGATATTGCTGAAGCTGGTACGTTTTGCACCATATTTTTCCAAGCCTACAACTCGGGTGCGAAGCTCGTTGACTTATTACTCCGGGATGATTGTCGGTAGAAGCGAGCGAATGAATAAGGTTTAGAATTTTAAATAGAATATAATCTTGTCGAATTACTCTGGAAATGAGGCTGAAAATGGTGTTTCGGATAGATTTGCCGGTAGATGCTTCAGGTTCATCGCCAAGAGGTAAATTCGGTTGGTGAAAAGGATCGCCTTCTTCGCGTCTCCATTGATTAAGTCGACTACGAACTCATCAGATGAATTGGGGATGGATGATTGGTTGATTCATTCTGGTTATACTGCTTTCGGAGTTCGAGTGGAAATCCATATCGGAATAGCTGTCGGAATAACTATCGGAATAGCTATCGGAATCTGAGGGACTCGAACTGGTTGAGGGATTCATCTAGTAAGATCAGATGAAGGATTTTCGATAAGAAATAGATTATAGGATGTAGATTAGTACTCTGCAATACATAATTTACATATGCATATATAATACTAAATCCCATAAGTTACGGAGGAATCTACGGAAGTTGTCAGGCAAAGGTAGCAATAACAGATACGCTAAGATATGAATTTATCTATACACTGTCTATGCAATAGAGGCAGTAAGATGTGTCTAGACTTTAAGGATGATAAGTAAATAATTTTCGACACTAAATGATAAGCAAAAATTTTGACATGCAGACACGGTCGAAGTCCAGACTCACTAATGCATCCTAACGACTTATCAGTTATACACACTAATGCAGACCTGGTTCGCTAAGACCACCGCTCTGATGCCAACTGTGACGACCCGTCCTAATCCATCCGGATGATGTCCATATCGATTATAGACTATTCACAACAGTTGATTACATCGCGAGGTACTTGACCTCTATATGATACATTTTACAAACATTGCATTCGTTTTTAAAAAGACAATCTTTCATTACATCGAAAGTTGACGGCAGGCATACCATTTCATAATATATCTAACTATAATTGACTTAATAATAATCTTAATAAATGCAACGACTCGAATGCAACGTCTTTTGAATTATGTCATGAATGACTCCAAGTAATATCTCTAATATGAGCAAATGCACAGCGGAAGATTTCTTTCATACCTGAGAATAAACATGCTTTAAAGTGTCAACCAAAAGGTTGGTGAGTTCATTAGTTTAACATAAATAATCATTTCATAATTTTAATAGACCACAAGATTTCATATTTCCATTTCTCATAAACATACGTCCCATGCATAGAGACAAAAATATCATTCATATGGATTGAACACCTGGTAATCGACATTCACAATATGCATATAAGAATATCCCCATCATTCCGGGATCCTCCTTCGGACATGATATAAATTTCGAAGTACTAAAGCATCCGGTACTTTGGATGGGGCTTGTTGGGCCCGATAGATCTATCTTTAGGATTCGCATCAATTAGGGTGTCTGTTCCCTAATTCTTAGATTACCAGACTTAATAAAAAGGGGCATATTCGATTTCGATAATTCAACCATAGAACGTAATTTTGATTACTTGTGTCTATTTCGTAAAACAGTTATAAAAGTTGCGCATGTATTCTCAACCCAAAAATATAAAGGGTAAAAAGGCAAATGAAACTCGCGCATATAAATATTGTAAAACAGTTAATAAAGCATTTGCATGTATTCTCAGCCCAAAAATGTAATGAGTAAAAAAGGGCAAATGAAACTCACGCATATAAATATTGTAAAACAGTTATTAAAACAGTGCATGTATTCTCAGTCCCAAAGATGTAAAGAGTAAAAGGGAAATGAAACTCACCTAATGTATTTTGTAGTAAAAATACATATGGCTATATTGAACAATGCAGGGTTGACCTTGGATTCACGAACCTATATCATTTGTATATTCATTAATACATATAATCGTAATTGATTAAGTATATATATATAATTGTTGATAGAGTTAAGTTAAATATATTTTTATATGGGGATCACTTGTTTGTAATTAATAATTATGATAATACTAATATTAGCAATAATATTGATGCTTTATAAAAATGAAGAAAGTGATAATAATAATAATGTTAATAATGATATTAGTAATGATAATAATATTAACTTGTATTAAAGTAACTATGATAATATTTATTATAATAATTCTTTTAAAACATACATTAATTAAGATCTTAAAATTTTTTCATAATAATATTTATATCTAAAATTTCTATATTTTTAATCTTAACAATATTATTAAACTTGTATATTCATAGTTATAATAATCTTAACTTTCATGTTTAATTTATAAATTAATGACTATAGTTTCTTTTAATATTACTTCGTATTCATAATCATAATTTACATGTGTTCATATAATTATAATAAATCTCCTAATCTTTATCATAACACTTTTTATCATAAAATAACCTATTTAGTATTCTCGAAATCTTAATATTATTACTAGCAAAAAATAACACAAATGATACTATAAATAATAATATTATTGATGATAATACCAAATGATGGTACTAATATAGTTAGTAAATATGATTAACTTAATAATACTAATGATACACATGTATTAAGGTTAATAACAATAACAAGTTACTTATTATAATAAATACATAATAATAATTAGTAATAGCAAAAATAATAATAATAATAATAATAATAATAATAATAATAATAATAATAATAATAATAATAATAATAATAATAATAATAATAATAATAATAATAATGTTAATAATAAAAGAGGTCAACCTTGAAGAAAGGCTCAAAAAGAATGTCAACGCCAGGACTCGAACTCGCGACCTCCCGCTTCCCCGGCATGCACTTAACCAGCTGGGCTGTGCCCAATTTCTGAAATATTACAGAACCCAATTTAATTTAACCCGTATTCTTTTTCCTTAATCTATCATCTTCTTCATCAAAAATATTTCAACAATCATCCATTGATTCATACATGCTACTTAATTAATTAAACGACTTTAGGACTTATATACAAAGTATAATTCGTCCATTTTGATCTTGAATTACAACGAGAAAAAAAATAAATAAATAAAAAAAATAACAGCATAAAAGCCGTCGCTGTTATGTATAAAAAAAATAGATTTTGCAATTTAGTATGTTATAGATCATGAAACCTAAATGAAATATGTTTTAAATCATTTACAGAAACCTAAGAAATTATCAATTTAATCAGAAACATCAAAACCATTTCGAATTTTAGGATGAACAACTGCTTTGACTTTTTAAATTTGATACTTTGACTCGAAAATTCGAAGTCATTACCTCGAATTGGGACCTGAACATTACCGAAAGTTTAGCCACATGAATCCTAACAGAACTGCTATTTTAGATTTTGGAAATTCATTAGATTTTGAGCTTTTGGTGATATGAGTCACGAACAGAGTTTAAAAAAAAGGTTTCTGGTTTTTCTTGTTTTCAATCTTTGAATTGCAGTTAATAATACCATTAAATATAGATTGTAATCATATAATTGATGTCTAGAATAGAGAATTTAATCAGTTTTGTATTGTAGCACTAATGGTCGACATAGAATGCTGGATTAGAATAAAAAGGACGATGTAAAAAAAATAAAAATAAAAAAAAATAAAGAAACTGAATAAGATAGATAACAGATTCAATTCCCATTGTCTTGTAGTGTTAATCTGGGTCGACAGAAACAAAAATTCGAACAGTAAAGAAAGAAAACAAGTTAAAGTAGGTATATGGTACAAATAACTATTACACATTCATCATCAGAACATTATTTATATCTGTATCTTATATAATTGGATTTATTTAATTATCTGTTATTATTGTAATTATTTATTATCTATTATCTATATAAAGTATTTCACAATCGTAATCTTTTACCACGTCCATCCACCTACGTTGACGATAATTCAAATCTCGTTGATCAAAAAGATGTTTTAAGCTCTTGTGATCCGAATAATTCGTACACTTGACACCGTACAAGTAATGGCGACAAATTTTCAACGCATGCACCACCGCCTCCAACTCAAGATCATGAGTCGGGTATCTCGTTTCGTGTTCCTTTAATTGTCAAGAGGCATAAGCGATGACTTTACCTCTTTGCATTAAAACACACCCGAGCCCATTTAAAGACGCATCACAATAAACCGTCATGTCTTCTACCCCTTCCGGCAACACTAACACCGGAGCTTGACACAACTTCTCTTTTAACAATTGGAAAGCGATCTCTTGCTCATTTTCCCAATTAAATATAGCGTTCTTCCTCGTCAACTTCGTCAAAGGAGAAGCGATTTTATAAAAGTCTTGGATAAACCGACGATAATAACCGGCCAATCCGAGGAAACTTCGGATTTCTGTAGGTGTAGTCGGTCGTCCCTAACTTTTTACCATATCAATCTTCCCCGGATCTACTTGAATACCAACTTTGTTCACAATATGGCCAAGGAATTGAACTTCCCTTAGCCAAAATTCACATTTGGAGAATTTTGCATACAATTTCTCCTTCCGCAACGTCTTCAATACACCACGCAAATGATGTTCATGTTCCTTCATACTCTTCGAATAGACAAGTATGTCGTCAATGAACACAATCACCGACTTGTCCAACATAGGTTCGCATACTCGGTTCATAAGATCCATGAATGCCGCCGGTGCATTCGTAAGATCAAAAGGCATAACTACAAACTCAAAATGCCCATAACGCGTTCGAAAGGCCGTTTTCTCAATATCTTCCTCACGGACCCGCATTTGGTGATAGTCGGACCGTAAGTCGATTTTAGAAAAGTAAGTCGCGCCTTAGAGTTGATCAAGCAAATCATCAATCCGAGGCAATGGATAACGATTCTTGATTGTCACCTTGTTCAACTCACGATAATCAATGCACATCCGCATACTACCATACTTCTTCTTCACGAATAAAACCGGAGCACCCCATGGAGAAGCACTCGGTCGAATAAAACCCTTTTCGAGTAATTCTTGGGTTTGATTTAACAACTCTTGCATTTTCGTTGGTGATAAACAATAAGGAGTTTTAACAATGGGAGTAGCCCTCGGAACCAACTCAATGAGAAATTCAACTTGTCTTTCCGCCGGAACACCCGGCAATTCATCCGGAAAAACGTCTTCAAATTCACTAACCACCGGAATTTCACGAATGGATGGTGGCTCTTCGCGAGTATCAACTACATGAGCAAGTAAAGTCATGCCACCACTAACAAGAAAACGACGTGCCCGTGCATGAGTGCATAATGGCACAAGTCTTCTCCGTCTCTCGCCATGAATAATTAACTCTACCCCACTTGGGGTCTTCACACGAATAGATTTATCATGGCATGCAATATCGGCTCTATAACGATCGAGCCAATCCATACCAACGACAATATCAAATTCACCCAAGGTCATCGGGATAAGATCAATTTTAAACGTTTCAGAACCAAACACAATATCACAATCATTACACACATCAACCCCTAGCACCGTCTTACCATCCGCTATTTTGACTTCTACCGGATGACTTAACTTAGCTAGCGGTTTATCAAGCTTAGACACAAAACTTGGAGAAACAAACGATAAATTAGCACCGCTATCAAATAAGATCCTTGCCGGATTAGAGTTAACCATGAAAGTACCTGAGACAACTTCGTTTGATTGCTTGGCCTCATCATGGGTCATTAAGTAATTTCGTCCCCGAGCCGTACCCGCCGCCTACTCCAACTTCTTAACATGATCATCCCGCAACTCGGGACACTTCGGCCTTCGGTGTCCTTCTTTACCACAATTATAACAAGTGAGTTTGGTTGTAGTAGATGGTTTTGTACAATCACGGGCCATATGCCCCCTTCGTCCACAATTGTGACAAGAATAAGGAAAAGCTCCGGAAGCCCCTTTCTTCACACTACCAACACTCTCGGTTGCACCTTTACTCTTCATGTTCGAATGACTAGTAGCTTCAAACTTCCTTTTGCCAAAAGTGAAGCCACTCTATCTCAAAGCGAGCGACTCAAAACCTTTGGCCATATCAAACAACTCATCAAAGCTTTTCACCACATTTACACTAATCTTATCTTGATAGTTGTCGTTCAAGATTCGATAGAAGTCTTCCTTCAACATTTTATCATTCTCGACACACTCCGGGCAAAATTGGGTCTTTGACAAGAAAACAGATTTGAGAGTGTTCAAATCCATCGACCCTTGCCCCAAGGCACGCAACTCGTCCTTAAGTCTAGTAAGATCGGCCGAAGTTCGGTACTCATTGAAAAACTCCGCCTTGAACTCATCCCAAGTGAAATCCATGCATTGTTCCTCACCATAAAGTTGGATTTTCGCGTCCCACCACAACTTGGCATCACCCCGTAACATGCTACAACCATACCTCATCTTCTTTTCGAGAGGGCATTCACAAGTTCTAAAAGCCCCCTCCATATCGGAGATCCAACGATTGCTTTTTAGCGGATCCCTTTCGCAATCAAAATTTAACGCCTTGAAACGATAGACATTTTTTTTAACAGGTGTCTGCCCAGACCAAGTGATATGCCGCGGCGCGGCAAGCCTTGGTCGTGGCGCGACATTTCAAAGGAAATTATTCCTGCTTAACAGCCCTTCTGTATTTGAAATGTTTAATATGTCGCGGCGCGACATGTAGTGTCGCGGTGCGACCTTACACGGTTGCTGGTACTGAGCTGCAACATGTTACAAAAACCACATTTTTACCATTTCATCATGATCCAACATATTTTTGACAACATAATACATAAACAAACTTAATTAAAACAGTTTCATACATCATTAAACACTTCGAAAATCCTTTAATCATAAGCAACGTTTTTACACAACTTAAACATAACATTTGGTCCCACTCTTTCAAAAGTAACATAGTTTATAAATTCAAAAGACTTGCCGTTGATAAGCGGTACCATTAGAGCTTGATTCAAAATAGAGACTTGCATTACCACTAACTAAAACCCAAAGCTCCGCTATCTTTACATAGGCTCCTTACCTTTCCGGTGTCCTTTCGTTCCTATAAAAACATAAAACAACATGGGGGTAAGATTTTACGCTTAGTGAGTTATAGGCGAATAATAAAGCATACAATATTGGGCATAATCATTATATCACTTTATCTTTCCAACCAAATGGTTGCTTACTTACTTTCGGATCCGACCCATTACTTACCATAGACATAACTTACTAAGGCCAACCCTAGTAATCATGTCTAAGCTAAACACAACCGTAGACATACACATATGCCTAAGCTACCTTAATCACATTGCATTCATACATATGTACATAGACACTCAAAGTATCTAAGCTAAGTCATACCATAGACAAGGGTTACTAAGCAAGCTTATTAACCTTGCCTAAGCTAATCATTAACCATAGATACAATTATTAGGTGAACCTAATAATTCTATCTAAGCTACTCATCTCGTGCACTTAGTCGTTGCCCTCTTGCACGGATGCAATCCGAGAACACTAATCAACTCTTGACCTGCCCAATTTACCCCCTATAAACTCACCTTGTTTAAATGAGGTTCCTTGATCACTTGAAGCTCCTATGCCTTGATTAGCACCTATACATGAGCTAATTTCATCAATAACATAACTCCAACGAAATCACAACTTTCAATAGCTTATAACACTTTCATACACTTACACATTGACTTAATCCCCTTTTTACTCCAACATTCACATGAACACTTATATTCATAACATGTTTATCTTATCTTTTCCAATATAACAACATTATCATACAAACATCATTTCCTTAATTACACAATTTCTCTAGTTCCTCTCTTACAAACATGACTTGTAATTCTTTCAAGCATCAAAAGTGCATAAACCCATTTCAACTACTAACATTCTTAAAATTATCATACATCCAAATATCATTACTTACAACAATAATAACAATTCATATATATAAACTTTCTTCTTTACAAGTTTAACTAAATCTCATAACATTTTCATTAAGGAATTTCATCAAACACCTAGTGTGCATGACTTGATTCTAAGCTATACATAACATCTAATTCATCATAATCACAACATACACTCAAAATGCAAGTTCATACATGAACTTACTTCCATTATCAATTACAAATTTGTTTTTAATCATACAAGTGTGCACATTTTCAACATACAACTACTTTTAAGCTTTAGATTCATCCAAAACACCCAAATTCTAGTGATACTTAGATATAAAAGTTCATACCTTGTCTTTAGGGATTTAAGAACCCTAATGTGCACAAATGGAGAAGAAATTGAAGAATTAAAACTTGCTATGATAATTAGAGCACACTAGATTTCATTAATTTCCACTTGCATGTACAAAATCCTTTCAATTGAAGATTTCTTCTTCTCTTCTTGTTTGGGTCGACACACACACAAGCACACACTAAGTTTCTGTATTTTTTTGCAATTGATAATGATTTTCCAGTATTTTACTCTTTTCATTGATTTAACTTTGCCTTAATTGCACTTTCTACCCTCCTCACCAAAACCATAATAAGGGAGGTCCTTAAATTAACTTTGCATCACTAGTCCCCTTTCAACTTAACTAACAAACTTTAAATATTAACCACTTATTATACAAAATAGCACCAACAATATATATGTACATATTAAATTACATAAAATATTACCTTAAATAATTGGGATGTTACAACTCTCCCCCCGTTGGATTGTTCGCGTCCTCGCGAACCACTCTTGGTGCAATGATGGATAGTACTTCATAAGCCATTCTTCGGGTTCCCACGTACATTCGGAGCCCTTTCTAAATTGCCATAACACTTTCAATAACATAACCGAATTATTTCTTAATTGCTTAACCTTTTGATCCAAAATCTTTATTGACTTTTCCGCATACCTTAACTTATCATCAACCTCAATCTCATTCAATGGAACATATGTTGATTCATCCACCAAACACTTTCTCAATTGTGACATGTGAAACGTGTCATGTATATTACTCAATTCATCGGGCAAGGCCAAATGATAAGCTACCTTCCCGACTTTTGCCACTATCTTAAATGGTCCCACAAATCTTGGACCCAATTTTCCCCTTTTTCTAAAACGAATTATACCCTTCCACGGGGAAACTTTGAGCATTACCTTATCACCCACTTGAAATTCTATCGGCTTCCTTCTTTTATCCACATATGACTTTTGTCGATCTTGTGCCGCTTTCATTCTTTCACGAATTTGGTCTATCATTTCGGTTGTTTGTTGTACTACTTTCGTGCTTCCTAACTCTCTTTGACCCACTTCACCCCAACATATTGGGGTTCTACACCTCCTCCCATACAACATCTCATAAGGCGCCATTCCGATGGTAGAATGAAAACTATTATTGTACGAAAATTCAACTAAAGGTAGGTGAGTATCCCAACTACCACCAAAATCAATAACGCACGCCCTTAATATATCCTCAAGAGTTTGTATAGTTCGCTCACTTTAACCATCCGTTTGTGGGTGAAATGCGGTACTTACATGCAACCTGGTGCCCATCTCTTCTTGAAACTTTCTCCAATATCGTGAGGTAAATCGGGTGTCACGGTCCGAGACAATGGAAACCGGTACTCCATGCCTTGCAACAACCTCTTTCATATATAACTTAGACATTGCTTCCGACGATGAAGCTTTTCTTATTGCCAAAAATAGCGCACTCTTAGTTAATCTATCAACAATAACCCAAATTGCGTCGTGTTGCCGAGGGGTCTTAGGCAACTTAGTCACTAAATCCATCGTGATGTGCTCCCATTTCCATACCGGTACCTCTAATGGTTGTAGCTTACCATACGGCATTTGATGATCAGCTTTCACTTGAAGGCAAGTGAGACATTTATGAACGTACTTTACTATATCTCTCTTCATTCCAGGCCACCAATAGTCTTTCCTTAGATCCCTATACATTTTTGTAGCACCGGAGTGAATCGAATACTTAGATTTGTGAGCTAAGTCAAGGAGCTCACTTCTAACACCACTTTGTAAAGGTACCCAAATTCTTCCATATCTAAGCCTTAGACCACGGGAATCTACTGTAAAATCATTAACTTGCCCTTTGATCCTTTCATTCCTCACGTTTTTGGGGGTTAATGCTTCATCTTGTGCTACTCGGATACTATTGAATATTTGTGGTGATATTACCATGACCAAACTAGTTACTTTAATCGGTTGATGACTCGTCTTCCTACTAAGAGCATCCGCCACCACATTAGCCTTCTTGGGGTGATACAAAATTTCATAATCATAATCTTTCACCAAGTCGAGCCCTCTCCTTTGCCTATCATTCAAATCTCTTTGATCGAACAAATACTTTAAGTTTTTATGATCGGTATAGATAGAGAACTTAACATCATAAAGATAATGACGCCATATTTTCAAAGCAAAAACCACGGCCGTTAATTCTAAATCATGGGTGGGATAACATTTTTCATGTACCTTCAATTGTCGGGAAGCATAAGCTATGAACTTCCCATTTTGCATTAGCACACACCCCAAACCTTTCTTAGAAGCATCGCAATAAACCGTCATATTCTCATTCCCTTCCGGTAAAACTAGCATAGGAGCTTGAACAAGTTTCTCCTTAAGGAGTTGAAATGCTTGTTCTTGCTTTTCTTCCCATCTCCATGGCACATTCTTACGGGTCAAATTTGTGAGTGGGGTGGCTATCCTAGAAAAATCTTGTATAAACCGTCGATAATACCCCGCTAATCCTAAAAAATTCTTAACTTCGGTGGGATTCATAGGCGGTTCCCATCTCATTATCGCTTCAATCTTCGTTGGATCAACACAAATACCCTTCTTATTAATGACATGTCCTAAAAATTGAACTTCACGAAGCCAAAATTCGCACTTAGAGAACTTTGCAAACAACTTTTCTCTCCTTAAAGTTTCTAACACTTGTCGTAAATGCACCGCATGTTCCACTTCCCCTTTAGAATACACCAAAATGTCGTCAATGAATACTATCACAAACCTATCGAGCATTGGTCGACAAACTCTATTCATCAAATCCATAAACACGGCCGGAGCATTAGTTAGCCCAAAAGGCATAACCACGAATTCATAATGACCATACCTCGTGCGAAAAGCCGTTTTAGGGATATCTTCTTCTTTCACCTTTAATTGATGATAAACCGATCTTAGATCTATTTTTGAAAAGAAACATGCTCCTTGTAATTGATCAAACAAATCATCTATCCTCGGAAATGGATATTTATTCTTAATAATGACCTTATTCAATTCACGATAATCTATACACATTCTCATTGTTCCATCCTTCTTTTTTACAAACAAAACCGGAGCTCCCCAAGGTGAACTACTAGGACGTATAAAACCTTTATCTATCAAATCTTGTAGTTGAGTCATCATTTCCCTCATTTCCGACGGAGCTAGGCGATAAGGTGCTTTGACAATTGGTGTGGCTCCGGGAATCAACTCTATTCTAAACTCTACTTCTCGTTCGGGAGGGACACCGGGCAATTCATCCGGAAACACATCCGGAAACTCATTAACTATCGGTACATCACCTATCCCAACAACCTTCTTCGAATCATCTACTACATGTGCCAAAAACGCACAACATCCATGGGACAAAAATCGTTTAGCTTTAGCATATGTACATATAGGAATAGCACGTCTAGCCCGTTCCCCATAAATCCAAATAACCTTTCCACTTGGTGATTGAACTAACACAATTTTCTTACGACATAGTATTATTCCTTCATTGTCATCTAGCCAATCCATGCCTACAATTACTTGAAATTCTCCCATATGCATGGGTATCAAATCTATAACAAACTTCTCATCGTCCAAAATAATTTCACATCCTTTAATAACACTATACACCATAACAGTTTTATTGTCAGCTATCTCAACCTCTAAAGGATGCTCTAACATACTTGGGGTCATATCAAAATGTTTACAAAAAGAATAAGAATGACCGCGTAGCACCGGAATCAAACAAAATATGCGCAGGTAAAGAGTTTACAATAAAGGTACCTGACACCACATTTTGGGATTCCTTCGCTTCGTGAGCGGTAATCTGATGAGCTCGGGCTCTTGGTCGGCTATCACTTGTCTTTGGTTCCGTTTTAACTTCCTTTTTAACACCACCACTCGCCACATCTTTCTTATACTCTGGACATTCGGCTTGAAAGTGAACCTTTTCAAAACAATAATAACACTGTTTTCCCTTCTTAGGACATTCGGCGGCTATACGACCCGGCTTCCCACATGAATAACAATCGGTAGTACCCGCTTTACACTCGCCCGCATGATTCTTACCACACCTATTACACGTCTTCCCTTCTTTACCACCGCTCTTTCTCGGCGTGAAACCCCCTTTTGATTTGTGCGGGGATTCAGAATTAAACTTACCTTTCTTCGGGCTCATACTTTGCATTGACTTTGAATCTTGATCTAACTTTCGTTTAAACGCAGCTTTCTTATTAAGTTCGTGTTCCCTCACAAGGGCCCTATTCATCATCTCGGCTAACGTCTTATACGTGCCCTTATCAATAAACTCACTTATTTCAGGGTTTAACTTTTCATGATAGTGATCCATCATCAACTTAGGACTTGAAACATAGTCCGGGCAAAAACGAGACTTATCATTAAACTCGGCATTAAACTCGGTCGCGGATTTACTCCCATGTTCAATATTCATGAATTTGGACTTTAACCGGCTAACCTCAGCGGGTGGAGCAAATTGATCCATAAACATCTCACGAAACTTTTCCCATGGAAAACTTGTTGCCACCTCCCGCCCATGTGACTTAACTATGAAATTCCACCATTCATAACCACTTCCTTTCATTTGGTGTGCCGCGTAAATTACCTTTAAGTGTTCGGGGCATTCACACAACATGAAAGTTTCCTCTAAATCGTCGATCCACCTTTGACTAACAATCGGGTCAACCTTACCATGAAATTCCAGTGGATGGCAATTTGAAAAAATTTTGTACTCAAAGCGTTCGTCCTTCTTTTTCGGGGCTTCTACTTCATCTTGCCTTACCCCACTTCCCCCTTCTCCTCTTAACATAGGATTATTAGTCATAAGAGTCTTTAACTTTTCATCTAATTGATCATTAATCAATGTCTTTATCTTCTCTAGAAGGGTTGGGGTGTATCGCACCAAAGCTTGTCCTACTTGCCCCGAGATACCGTTTGCCATGGTAACTTCATCGGATTCAGATTGTGAGTCTTCAACAGACTCCATTGACGGGGTGTGGATGTACTCATCGTCCTCATCATCACCTCTATTGGGAGATACAATAGCCATTCTGAAACAATATATATATAATTCATTAGTTCAAACTCATGTATCAACAATTTATCATAACTTAAAAGACCGAAAGAATTTCCAACTCACTTCACCATGATCATAGTAAATATTCATGCGTACTAAAATGATGTAATGGCAATGGCCGGTCGTCATTACACCATCGTATTACGCACTTAATCCATTATGACTCATGATTAATGAGCATTAAACTCTTTGTTCGGGTTATCTACAATCTTAGTATCACACTATAAATCTCGTCAACAAACTTTATCCTACGGAGCATGGCATAATCCTTTAAACTCGTCTATCATGCAAGTCCTAAACCGCTTATCCTATATTAACGATGGTTTAAGCCTAGATAATCCCTATAGTGGATTATCCAAGTCCCTTAAACCATAGCTCTGATACCAACTTTTAACGCCTTGAAACGATAGACATTTTTTTTTTTTAAAAACAGGTGTCTGCCCAGACCAAGTGATATGCCGCGGCGCGGCAAGCCTTGGTCGCGGCGCGACATTTCAAAGGAAATTATTCCTGCTTAACAGCCCTTCTGTATTTGAAATGTTTGATATGTCGCGGCGCGACATGTAGTGTCGTAGCGCGACCTTACACAGTTGCTGGTACTGAGCTGCAACATGTTATTAAAACCACATTTTTACCATTTCATCATGATCCAACATATTTTTGACAACATAATACATAAACAAGCTTAATTAAAACAGTTTCATACATCATTAAACACTTCGAAAATCCTTTAATCATAAGCAACGCTTTTACACAACTTAAACATAACATTTGGTCCCACTCTTTCAAAAGTAACATAGTTTATAAATTCAAAAGACTTGGCGTTGATAAGCGGTACCATTAGAGCTTGATTCAAAATAGAGACTTGCATTACCACTTACTAAAACCCAAAGCTCCGCTATCTTTACATAAGCACCTTACCTTCCCGGTGTCCTTTCGTTCCTATAAAAACATAAAACATGGGGGTAAGCTTTTACGCTTAGTGAGTTATAGGCGAATAATAAAGCATACAATATTGGGCATAATCATTATATCACTTTATCTTTCCAACCAAATGGTTGCTTACTTACTTTCGGATCCGACCCATTACTTACCATAGACATAACTTACTAAGGCCAACCCTAGTAATCATGTCTAAGCTAAACACAACCATAGACATACACATATGCCTAAGCTACCTTAATCACATTGCATTCATACATATGTACATAGACACCCAAAGTGTCTAAGCTAAGTCATACCATAGACAAGGGTTACTAAGCAAGCTTATTAACCTTGCCTAAGCTAATCATTAACCATAGATACAATTATTAGGTGAACCTAATAATTCTATCTAAGCTACTCATCTCGTGCACTTAGTCGTTGCTCTCTTGCACGGATGCAATCCGAGAACACTAAGCCACTCTTAACCCGCCCAATTTACCCCCTATAAACTCACCTTATTTAAATGAGGTTCCTTGATCACTTGAAGCTCCTATGCCTTGATTAACACCTATGCATGAGCTAATTTCATCAATAACATAACTCCAACGAAATCACAACTTTCAATAGCTTACAACACTTTCATACAATTACACATTGACTTAATCCCCTTTTTACTCCAACATTCACATGAACACTTATATTCATAACATGTTTATCTTATCTTTTCCAATATAACAACATTATCATACAAACATCATTTCCTTAATTACACAATTTCTCTAGTTCCTCTCTTACAAACATGACTTGTAATTCTTTCAAGCATCAAAAGTGCATAAACCCATTTCAACTACTAACATTCTTAAAATTATTATACATCCAAATATCATTACTTACAACAATAATAACAATTCATATATATAAACTTTCTTCTTTACAAGTTTAACTAAATCTCATAACATTTTCATTGAGGCATTTCATCAAACACCTAGTGTGCATGACTTGATTCTAAGCTATACATAACATCTAATTCATCATAATCACAGCATACACTCAAGATGCAAGTTCATACATGAACTTACTTCCATTATCAATTACAAATTCGTTTTTAATCATACAAGTGTGCACATTTTCAACATACAACTACTTTTAAGCTTTAGATTCATCCAAAACACCCAAATTCTAGTGATACTTAGATATAAAAGTTCATACCTTGTCTTTAGGGATTTAAGAACCCTAATGTGCACAAATGGAGAAGAAATTGAAGAATTAAAACTTGCTATGATAATTAGAGCACACTAGATTTCATTAATTTCCACTTGCATGTACAAAATCCTTTCAATTGAAGATTTCTTCTTCTCTTCTTGTTTGGGTCGACACACACACAAGCACACACTAAGTTTCTGTATTTTTTTGCAACTGATAATGATTTTCCAGCATTTTACTCTTTTAATTGATTTAACTTTGCCTCAATTGCACTTTCTACCCTCCCCACCAAAACCATAATAAGGGAGGTCCTTAAATTAACTTTGCATCACTAGTTCCCTTTCAACTTAACTAACAAACTTTAAATATTAACCACTTATAATACAAAATAGCACCAACAATATATATGTACATATAAAATTACATAAAATATTACCTTAAATAATTGGGATGTTACACAAAAGTGGGAGGTTGAGAATCCTTGAAATTCTTATAAAAGAAGTCTCGCCTTCCCACATTGTCTTCTTGTAGAATAAGCTTAACTTGTTCCTTAACCACATTGACTACTTGCTCGTCAATTGAATCTAGAAACATCTTCTTGACGTCTTCGAGAAACTTCGCTTTTTGGCGTTTAAAAATGGCCTCAACCTTGGCCGTGAACTCGGCATCCTCACTCGTATCTCCGTCATGGTTTTCGGGTCCGTTTCTCGTCTTCATACTATAAAACGGAAATAGATTAAACAATGAAACGAGAGGACAAGACACAAATATATATATATGTATGTATATATATATATATATATATATATATATATATATATATACATACCTCGTCGCCCCATCTTGCTCAACAATCGTCGTACATCGCTTGTTTGACACGATTTGAACCCGTAACAATGGTAGCTAATCATTGTTACGCGAGCACGTCGCATTAACTTGCCAGTACAACGTCTATCTCGCTTGATGATTGCAACACAACACAAAAAAATTAGTGCATAGTTAGTTCACATAAACCTAGGCACTAACAAATTCCCGGTCCGACCCGTCTCCTACAAGTCCCGCATAAAGCGCATACACAATACAGGTCTAAGTCTAGGCACCTATCTCAAGTCGCCTAAATCCCTTAGACCATGCTCTGATACCACTTGTAACAACCCAACCCAATATCCAACCGAATACGCGAATCATGTTTTTTATATATATCAGCAAACGTGCGCGGCGCGCACGAGCCTCATCAGCTTCTGTCCGGTTTTGTCAAATTTCAATTAAAGGTCTCCCACTTCCCGACATATTTAGACGAAACGCTTTTCACATCATGTTATAATAGTTAAAACTCACATGATTCAACAATAAAATAAGTTTTACGAAACCGTGCCCACATATGCCGTAATACGAGTTTCGTACAAAATATGAGTTTCGACCACACTAGTTTAATTTTCAAACGACACTATGAGCATGGTGTTTGGGGGTTAAACTACCCAAATCTCGGTCAAACTCCAAAAGCTATATGCCAAAAGCGTCCCCTATCAAAACAAAGTGAGATCACTAATCCGAACAAACGCCCTTACCCTTGTCCACGCCAGAGCCTATAAAAAGGTAAACAACGAGAGGGTAAGCTAAAGCTTAGTAAATGCAATAATTATACATATACATATATAACCTACTTACTTGCAATCACTTACACAATACCGCATACAAGCTAGCAATCGACAACTGATAATGCTAAAAACGAACATATATTTCATAGCATTATTCCTCAAGAAAGACAAGCTTTTAGTTGCAATTGTTCTATTTACAAGTAATATTCGTTTAAAATAATAAAAGGTGAAGACAAAAGACAGATTCGACGAATTGAAGACGCAAACGACCAAAAAGCTCAAAAGTACAAAATACAATCAAAGAGGTTCCAATTATTGATAAGAAACGTCTCGAAATTACAAGAGTACTAGATTCAAAACGCAAAGTACAAGATATTAAATTATTCGCAAAGACGTTCGAAAATCCGGAACCGGGACCAGAGTCAACTCTCAACGCTCGACGCAACGGACTAAAAATTACAAGTTAACTATGTATATAAATATAATATAATATAATATATAATTAATTATATAAATTATATATATATTATATTTATATAATAATCCGTCGGAAAGAAAGGCTCCAAAATGGTGTGAGCTGTAAAATCGAACTCCGCGACTTGCGGAGTTCAAAGAGGGAAAAGGCCGCGACTCGCGGAGCTCACCTGGACTCAAATCCCTATAAAAGCAAACGCAGTTTGATCGTAAAAATATCCAAAAAAATTCAATCTCTCTCTATATATGTATACGTAAATATATATAATTTATATTTTAATTTTAATTTTAATTTTAAATTCTAATAATAAGGGTATGTTAGCGAATGTTGTAAGGGTGTAAGTCGAAATTCTATCCATGTAACGCTACGCTATTTTTTGTAAGTTATGTTCAACCTTTTTAATTTAATGTCTCGTAGCTAAGTTATTATTATGCTTATTTAAAACGAAGTAATCATGATGTTGGGCTAATTACTAAAATTGGGTAATTGGGCTTTGTACCATAATTGGGGTTTGGACAAAAGAACGACACTTGTGGAAATTAGACTATGGGCTATTAATGGGCTTTATATTTGTTTAACTAAATGATAATTTGTTAATTTTAATATAAAGATTTACAATTGGACGTCCCTATAAATAACCATATACACTCAATCGGACACGATGGGCGGGATATTTATATGTACGAATAATCGTTCATTTAACCGGACACGGGAATGGATTAATAGCCACTAGAATTATTAAAACAGAGGTGAAATTATGTACAAGGACACTTGGCATAATTGATAACAGAGTATTAAAACCTTGGGTTACACTCAGTCGACATCCTGGTGTAATTATTAAACAAAGTATTAAAATCTTGTTACAGTTTAAGTCCCCAATTAGTTGGAATATTTGACTTCGGGTATAAGGATAATTTGACGAGGACACTCGCACTTTATATTTATGACTGATGGACTGTTATGGACAAAAATCAGACGGACATATTAAATAATCCAGTACAAAGGACAATTAACCCATGGGCATAAAACTAAAATCAACACGTCAAACATCATGATTAAGGAAGTTTAAATAAGCATAATTCTTTTATTTCATATTTAATTTCCTTTATTTTATATTTAATTGCACTTCTAATTATCGCACTTTTATTTATTGTTATTGTATTTAATTGCACTTTTAATTATCGTACTTTTTAATTATCGCACTTTTATTTATCGCAATTTCATTATCTTTATTTACTTTACGCTTTAAATTAAGTCTTTTATTTATTTTTAATATTTTACATTTGGTTTTAACTGCGACTAAAGTTTTTAAAATCGACAAACCGGTCATTAAAAAGTAAAAAACCCCCTTTATAATAATAATATTACTTATATATATATTTGTATTTTTATAAATTTAAACTAATATAGCGTTAAGCTTTGTGAAAAAGATTCCCTGTGGAACGAACCGGACTTACTAAAAACTACACTACTGTACGATTAGGTACACTGCCTATAAGTGTTGTAGCAAGGTTTAAGTATATCCATTCTATAAATAAATAAATATCTTGTGTAAAATTGTATCATATTTAATAGTATTTCCTTGTAAAATATAAGCTATTTTATATACACCTCGCATAACATCAACAACTATGCAAACATTATGCATAAACCAATATCCGCAATTCATACTAAGCTAGCGACACCAAAAGCATATAGTTCACAATTAAATATGCTAACACAAAATTCACACAACCATGGTTAACCAATCGTACAAGGAAACGGTACTCGTTAGAGACCATCGGAGTTCATAACATCCATTAGTGTACATACGACGCGTAATCACTAATCTCTCGGGTGATGTCTTGAACACCGCGACAATTTCACCCCCAAGACAATGTGGTGTCTTGAACACCGCGACAATTCCACATGTCAATCAAACCAATGAGTGGTGTCTTGAACACCGCGACAATTCCACTCCCATGACAATGTGTTGTCTTAAACACCGCGACTATTCCACATGTCAGTCAACTCAATGAGTGGTGTCTTGAACACCGCGACAATTTCACTCGTTACATAGAATGTGGTGTCTTGAACACCATGACAATTCCACATTCCACGCTACACAAATAAATACATTATATACGTACACGCATAATTATTCCACTCACCTTAACAATTCGGTGACGGTTCTATGCTTCGACGAGCTTCAAGGCAAAGTACCTAATACAATAAGTACTCGATCAACACACAAACTAGTTGGACTAAACGACAACAACTTACTCATGTGCATTTAATGACTTAAATGCATTAAATGCCCCATTTTCACCAAAACCGTCCATTTAAGGTCAAGACCATCACATATCACTAAAAGCTAGTGACTAAGGTCCAACAACACTAATTAATACACAATTAGGGTATTTCATACCCATCTTTCCCAACTAGGTCAATTATTACCCATTTAACCATTTTAAAGTCACACACCCATTTCGGGTCATCCACTAACCCCATTAACACCCATTTGCTTAATAACTAGGTGTGCTAACCAATTATGACTCATAAGTCCATTTAACATTTTCAAAACCCTAGGTTAGTCATCCTTGGGTCCTCATGACCCGATCTTACCCAAGAACACCCAAAATCACCAAATATGGGTTTTATGTTCATCACTAACCCAAACCCTAACCCTTAAACAATTTAAAATAAGGAAATCAAAGTTAGAGCTTACCACCACAATCACAACGTAGCTAGTGATTAGATGAACAACTTTAACACACGCGGTTTGGCCCGAAATCAACTTCTTCCTCCTTGATTTGAGCTTTCTCTCTCTCAAAAGGGTTTCTCTCTCTAAACTTGAAGTAGAAAGATGAAGGTGGTTGAAAGTGGAGTTATGACACTCCATCCACTGATCTTGTGGCCCTTAACTCGGCCCTAAGTGAATTTACCAAAAAGCCCTTCCAAAATATCAATTAAAAGAAACAGAATCCGGCTACAGTAGCAGTGCGCCACACGCACCCTTAAGTGTGCGCTGAGCGCACCCTGGTCTAGACAGACTCTGACCTCTGTTTAACTGCACAATATTTCCCACACTTCAAGTACACTATTTACACCACTGTACAATAATTATTCGGGTCTTACAAAATCGTGCATCTTCTCGAGATCTATCCAATGGCAAACCGCCACAGGCGGTTTGTCCCAAAAAATTTCAAAATTCGGCCTTAAAGACATTAAAATTTTGACGTTTTTGTTGATTTTAACTTTTTAATATACTTTGACCGCTTATAACTTGTTGTAGAACATTCTAATATGTAATTCGTTAAATTTATCACCAATATTGACTAAAAGTACACAAAACCTACCCAACACATTTCGCAAATCAAACATTTTCTATATTTGACGTAAATCGCAATATGAGGTCTAATTTCAAAATTATTTTTATCACTTACAACATCTTTTCAACGGATGGATCTCAAGAAAATACATGATTTCAGAAGAAAAAAAAAATTGGTCACTAAATTGGAACAAGGAATCAAGAGATATGTCCATTCAAAGTTCTGGTGCAACTCGCACCACGCACCACACACGGTGCGTGTTGGTCATGTTTGGTGTGAGTTGCAAGAACAATAGGTTGTCTCGGTGATTATCTTGGAAACACACACCAATCATCAAGCACAATGCATGGTGCGTTGAGGACAATTTTGCAATTATAAAAATTTAAGGGCATATCGTTAATCTCTTTGAGATTTACGAAATTTTGACCACTTTCCCACTTTTTATGTATGGTTGATGCGTCTATTATAATACTAGTAGTAACAGTAACTAGTAGTAAATAGTAAACAAGATACAAATGATTGTCCACCAAAAAGGAGACTAAATGTACAATTTATATAATTCTTATTAGACCACTCCCAACGGTGAGCCATCGGGCCGCCCTCCTTGCACTTCCTCGAGGGCGCCGATGGCATTGTACCGCCATGACTCCTCCCTCCCTCGTACTCAAGCTCCTCGCCCTGGAAAATTTCCTCATATCCACGAGAGTGAGGGCGAAGTTTTGTGGTTTTTTCAATTTTCAGTGCATTTTTTTTTCCTTTTTTTTGCTGTAAATTTATATATCATGAAAAATGGAAGTTTAAAAAAAGGTGAGTGAGGTTGAGGAAGGGGTGAGGTTGAAGATGAGTTTGGTAGGTGTAATTTATTTAATTTTGTATTTTATATTTTTATTTATATGGGACCCACTACAAAATTGATAGTTGCTAAAAATTGGGAGTTCTATACTAGTAGTATAGTGTAGTCTTCTTTTGATTTTTGTTTTTTTTTTTTTTTTTTAATCATTATTTCATATATTTGATTGGTAAATTATTGATTTTTAACTCTAACTTAGTTTTAATAATAATACATAAAGTAAATAAAAAAATTGAGGAAGTATGTCATGGTTGGCAATGGTGTGTTATGGGAGTGTTATGGGAGGAAGTGGTGAGAAAAGAGGAGAGAGAAAGCTGATGTGGCGCTGAGGAAGTGCCCATGACGGCGTCATGGTTGGGAGTGGTCTTAAGAGTCTGAAACTAATTAATCCATTCCACTTTTAGCTAAAAACTATATTATAAGAGTCTGAAACTAATTAATCCATTCCACTTTTAGCTAAAAACTATATTTTTAGACCTTTTTGAAATAAAACAAAGCGCAAAATTCACCCAAAATGAGTAATTGGGGTGAAATCACCTTTACTTGGAGTAATCGGACTTAAAAACTGACCAATTTTAACAACATAAAAGGGGTCAAATTTCAAGCCTCTTATAAGCGTCTAACGATTTCAGGATAAAAGGGGCTGGATTTCAAACCTCTTACAAACATTTAACGCTTTCAGCATAAATTGTTTTTTTTTATACAAGGAAAGGTAAATTCACACGAATATTTAAGAATGAAAAAGGTAAGGTAAAACGTTGCAAACCTAGTGTATTTTTTTATTCGTTTGGGGGGCCTCATTGCTCCTTTCCTGGACTCTGTTACAACCTTTATACCTAGATAGGGCTGCAAGAAATTAGGAAAGAAAATATACGTTGGCATACAACAACTTTAAATAAGTTGAAAAGCATAACCGTGTAACTCTACACAATTTTTATTTTTCTTGAAGGGCGATATCGACATCGAATGCTCGCATTATTCACCCACGGCTGCGTTAGGAGAAAACCTAATTCGCGACGATGTTGGCAATACCATCGAAGGTTGGGAAAAAACCCAGAGACCTAACCAAATCGCATAGATGTTGGCAGTACCATCAAAGGTTGGAAACTCACTGCTTGGAGTGAGAATCGAACATGGGTTGACAGTACATAATACATAGTACATATATACAATACAAACTCACATTAATCAAAGAGAATAATCAAATATTGAGCTCAAGTACAATAAAGAATGGTCAAGAACGGATACTCTCCGGGATAACTGATAAGCGACATATTAATTGTTAACGTTCTTTTTTTTTCTTTTTCGAACGGCTGAAATTTTATAAATGCAATCCTAGCAAGAAGCTAGACAAAATAGAAAAAATTACATGGGATTACAAAGCCAAGTATTCCAATCTGGCGCAAATTTACTTCTAGATTTAAGCCAAGAAAAAACAACTAATCTAACACAATCAAATAAATCACTTTTCCTGACCTCGCGAGCATCGTGAACAATATCATTATGTAATCTCCACATCCACCATAAGGTGGCAGCCGTAATGCAATAAAAACGATCCGAATGAACCTTATTCCTGAAGGCATTATCAATCCACGCAAATAGGTCATCCGTAGAATCCATTTGAGCAGGCCATACAATGCCTACCCACAAACAAATTTTACGCCAAAGAGAAGTTGCCAACGAACAATGTAAAAAGATGTGATCACGAGAATCTCCAGCAATACCACAATTCGGGCCAATAATCGAGTTGATATCAAGACCTTTAAAAGCAAGCTTTACATGAGTAGGAATGCGATCATTGAGAAGACGCCAAGTAAAAATGTTAACCTTGATGAGAATAAATCTGCACCATCTCGTTGGTCGAAAAGAGGATGGGAGCAAGGATTCATCTAAAAGATTACGCACCTCCCGAACAGTGAAGATGCCGTCTGATATACGCTTCCATCACCAACGATCATCGTCCGTAGATAAACGTACCCCATGTAAAATTGGAGCAACTGATCAAGGTTAGCCGAAGTGGACGGCGGTCTTATCCAATGCCAAACCCAGTTGCCATGATGAAACCTGTCGCATACCATACAGTCCGGATCCACATCAAGACGGAAAAGGCGATTAAACTTTTGAGCTAGAGTAAAATTCCTCAACCATTTATCTTTCCAAAATCGAGCAATTTTACCATTTCCAATTTTTATCGATAACAGTCCTTCCGGGAAAACATGACCGATATGCTGAGATTTAGCAATATCCACAATCGCGTTCCAGGCACCTTTGGTTTTGCAACTAGTCTCACCAAACCCGGCATCCACACCATGAATTGCCTTTACGAGACGAACCCACGGCGCCTCTGGACAATTATAAAAGCGCCAAATTCATTTTAAGAGAAAAGCGTAGTTAAAAGACTTTATGCTACCAATATGAATACCACCTTTAGCAAATGAAGACGTCGCTTGATTCCAAGAAACCCATGGCATTCTCGTTTTATCCAAAGATCCTCTGGACTTGTTAACGTTCTTCATGATGGAAAGGTTTTTCATTCGTAAAAAGGAAGTGAAAAGTCACAGTGATGAACTTCATCGTACATTTACCCATATTTTGTGATTGCAGGTTACAAAAATTGGTTTCAAACATTGTGATTGACTAAGCATCAAACTTTAGTGGGATGAAAAGTCACTTTAACTGGTTAACGAGTCGATAGTCAGAATAATTAATAAACTTGTGAGAGAACTTCGACATATTATATATGAGTCTTAGAACTCATATGACTTTATTGACCAATATTAAATACATAACAATTCAGTTTGGAATATTTGTATGTGTACAATTTCTTCTATTTTCCTTTGAGAACTTGAATATGAGCACTACGCATCCTCAGAAGTAAGGTCCTCTCCTTAGGGTATGTTTGACAAAACTAACTGGTACTTAATAGCATATAGTTAGATGGTAACCAATAGCTGGTAGCTTATTATAGTATTTAGATGTTTGACAAAGTAGCTGGAAGTGTTAAAATAAAGAGTAAAATGACTAAAAGTTAGGAGCTTTTTCTCAAATGCTACTAGCTTTTAGTTTTTTGTTTTTTCTCTCCGTCTAAAAGTTTTAAGCTATTTTAATCAAACATATTTTTTATTTAAATAGAAGTTTTTTCATAAAAGCAAAAAGCTCCTAAAGATTACTAAAAGCTAGCTCCAAAAAGATTCGTCATTTGTGCCAAACATACCCTAGTGAAGCAATATATTATACATTCTAGGCCCAAACATAGCAATATACACCAACATATGAGATAGCGTGATTATTTTAGAAATTTGAATATGGTATAAGTGTTTACAAGAAAAAAAAATGAATAAATTAATTCTTGTACCATAATGATACACAATGAAGTACAAATGATGGTAAACATGTCAACACCAATGAACTGATATTGCTATACGTATTTATAATTTATCTAAGGAGCGAGTTATTTCAGTAACTTCAACGTAATGTCATGTAATAGAAATTGCTTTGTGTCCTATACTCCTATTCATATAAGCTCCTCAACATGTCATATCATATCTATCATATGATATTTAATCACATATTCACATGATGAATATAAGCTTTCAGTTTGCTTTAATGCAACATAGTAATTACCAAACATATTGAAGGGATCAAGGGGTTCTAATGTATAAGAAGAAACTGTTCTTTCTTATGTTCTGTACGTCATCTTTTGACTTAAAAACTAATACAACAACAAAAGGCGTGATTCATTTAGTGAAAGACGTAACCGAATAGTTACAACAACAACAATTCTAATCCCGCATATGCAGGGTGTGAAGAAGGTAAGATAGACAATCATTCCACTACCCGAGTTGAAATACTTGCATTTTGCACATAAATTTATACTTAGAAGTCTCATACAAATTTTTAATCCCCGACTTGAAATATAATTTACTGCACCAAGCAGAGATACATTCAGAGTATCAAACATCATGTGTGTTATTAATTACCAGTGTGGTCTGATGTTCACTTTCGACAACTAGATCCAAACAGGGACCCATATATGTGAATAAGGTCCAATGTGGACTCTAATCGTTATACAAGGAGTTCTGCATCGGCTAATTGTGCAAAGAAAACATTTAACAAATTCATACTAGATACATCAAGTTGGGGCCCCGAGTTCATACTGGGCTATACTAGATAGCCCAGTAGTTGGGACCTGAGTTCCTTACAAGAGGTCTCAAGTTCGAATCCCATCTAGGACGAATATTTAGTGGTGGTCAGGGGGTTGTAAACAGCCAGGGAGTAATCTTGTTGCGCAGCATACATAAGAGTATGAGGCTGGATTACTCGCCCTCCTAGGTAGCGCGAACAAGGAAAACCTTCTACCTTTATACTCGATACATCAAAAACTATCATTCAGCTCAAAATTGCTAAGAATCAGTTAAATGTATATTCCTTTCTGCTTCAACTACTTTTGTTTTCCCCACTATTCACTTTAGCTTAGACTTCATTTAACTGTTTCATACTTCATTCAAATGTTCAGAATCAGTCCGAAGGTTCATCGCCCTCAGTTTCTCTCTTAACTGCAATGTTAATCTTTTTACCCAATTTAGTGTGAACCAAATTACATTAGTTTTAATACCTATTGACTATGACTATTGACTATGACTATTTCTGTATTTCAGTAACCGTTTAACAAAAGATCAAGCATATAATATCAACATAAAACGATAATATCAGGGAATCTTACACCATTAAACAACTAACTAGCCACAGAGAATTTTATACTATGAATAGGAATACAAATGCAAGTTTTAAACCTCTTCGCATTTTCGCTGGAGTTCTAAAAGCTCTTGGCAATTCGAAAGGCACTCGGCATGGTACACAGCTGCCAAATCTTTTATTAAGGCTTTCCTTTTGATAATCCCAATCGCTGCAACACAATTCAACAAATAAACATGAATTAATAGTGTGACTACATACATTCAACAGATAAATTAAAATGTATAACCCTAACAAAATTCGTAGTACTGAATAGATTAGTTATTTATAATAAAAAGTAAAAGTAAAACAGATAAATTATGAGATAAAGGGTTTACTTCTGCTTGGATCAAAAAGACGGCGGCGAGGTGTCGCGTTTGGTGGTACAGATGGCGGAGTAGAAGGTGATTCTGTGGATGGCGGTAGTGGTGGTGGTGGTGACGGCAAAAGAGTAGTAGCAACAGGTGGTGGTGGTGGTGGTTGTGAAGATGAGATTTTTTGTTGCAAGTCAGTCATCTCTGGTTAAGAGATAGAAGAACGGTGAATGGTTATTTTTCCGGCAAAATGAGTCTCCGTTTCACGCTTGGGGTGCAGGGGTTACTTTTGAACTTATTAGTTTACCTTTTTATTTGTTAAGAAGGTGTAATTTATCTATCATTCATTCATTCTATCTATCTCTTTATACATTAAATAGTTCAGTTCGTTAGTTTGATTTTGGTTATTTAAGAGTTGGTTCAGGATTTGGTTGTTTGAGGGTTGATTATTACTTTAGTTCTTTTTTTTGTTTTGTTAGGCTTCGGGTTTGTTGACCTAGTTGTCTTTTGTTTGTTGCTTGTACCATTAATAGTGGCTTTTTTTTTTTTCTTCTTCAGGAAAATCATTTTTTGCCAATCACTCCCTCCGTTTCAATAATTTATTATTATTTTTCTTTTTAGATAAAAAACTGTAACTTTTATATAACATGAAACCATCCGTACATATTACTATAAACGTGGTACGTTATTCATTGGTCTCATAGCTAGGTATTTGACCTTTATATGATACGTTTTAGAAAATATTGCATTTGTTTCATAAAAAGCACACTATTATTATACATAATGCATGTTTTAAACAAGTGGGCGATTATTTAAGGAATAATCCCTATAATACATCGATTTTCAAATACTACACACGTGACATAACAGTCGAATATAATACATGACAAAGGTTTTATTGAATGCAACACTTTATTTAATTAAAAGCATGAGACTCCATGCACAACTTGCTCAGATAATGCAACAGCGGAAGGCTTTCTTAAGGACCTGAGAATAAACATGCTTAAACAGTCAACACAAAGGTTGGTGAGATATATAGGTTTAAAGCTATCATCGATATAAATATAGACCACAAGATTTCATATGTAAAGACCCGTCCTAATCCATCCGGACGAAGTCCACATCGATTATAAACGATTCACAATAGTTGGTTACATCGCGAGGTACTTGACCTCTATATGATACATTTTACAAACATTGCATTCGTTTTTAAAAGACCAACTTTCATTTCATTGAAAGTTGATGACATGCATACCATTTCATAATACATCCAACTATAATTGACTTAATAATAATCTTGATGAACTCAACGACTCGAATGCAACGTCTTTTGAAATATGCCATGAATGATTAAGTAATATCTCTAAGATGAGCAAATGCACAGCGGAAGATTTCTTTCGTACCTGAGAATAAACATGCTTTAAAGTGTCAACCAAAAGGTTGGTGAGTTCATTAGTTTAACATAAATAATCATTTCATAATTTTAATAGACCACAAGATTTCATATTTCTATTTCTCATAAACATACGTCCCATGCATAGAGACAAAAATATCATTCATATGGATTGAACACCTGGTAACCGACATTCACAATTTGTATATAAGAATATCCCCATCATTCCGGGATCCTCCATCGGACATGATATAAATTTCGAAGTACTAAAGCATCCGGTACTTTGGATGGGGCTTGTTGGGCCCGATAGATCTATCTTTAGAGTTCGCGTCAATTAGGGTGTCTGTTCCCTAATTCTTAGATTACCAGACTTAATAAAAAGGGGCATATTCGATTTCGATAATTCAACCATAGAATGTAGTTTCACGTACTTGTGTCTATTTCGTAAAACAGTTATAAAAATAGCGCATGTATTCTCAGTCCCAAAAATATATATTGCAAAAGCATTTAAAAAGGGAGCAAATGAAACTCACGCATATAATTATTGTAAAACAGTTAATAAAACATTTGCATGTATTCTCAGCCCCAAAAATGTAAAGAGTAAAAGGGGAGCAAATGAAACTCACACACTGTATTTTGTAGTAAAAATACATATGACGTCAATGAACAAGTGTAGGGTTGATCTCGGATTCACGAACCTATATCATTTATATATATATTAACACGTATACAATTTAATCAACTAAATTTATTTGTATTTTATAATGTGTTAAGATTTATATCTTTATATATATTTAACTTCATTATTGCTTATAATTTGTCATAATATATATATATATATATATATATATATATATATATATATATATATATATATATAATATATATTTTATGTTATATCAATATGAACACTAATATATTAGTTAGTATGTTAAAACGTATTATTATGCATTATTAGTTTACTTGTAATATATTTTTATATAGACATCAATTGTTTGTTAAAATAATACCAAATTAATAATAGCTTTGATAAAAATAATAATAATAATTAAAGATAATAATAATGTTAATAATAATAAAAATGTTTAAAAGTAATAATAATGATAATAATAATAATAATAATACTAATGTTAATAATAGTAATGATAATGATAAAAATAATAATAATTCTAATTATAATAACAATGATAGTTTTTTTTTTTTTTGGTAATAATAATAATAATAATAATAATAATAATAATAATAATAATAACAAGAAGAAGAAAGACTACCTTAGTGTACTAGGCTTTAAAAAAAATAAACGCCCTTGCCAAGGCTCGAACTCGCGACCTCTCGTTCCTCACACGACACTCTAACCATCTGATCCATTTCGCTTATCTATTTATATACGCGTTCTAATTATATTTAAAAATATATTTCTGTTTTGTTTTCCTCTTCCTCTTCGTTAAGACAGTTAACCGATCAACCCAGATTCAAATCATCACATAATAACTTTTGATACTTCAAAGTAACACTAATTAATAAAAATCAAATGTTTATATTAATTGAAAGAAAGAAAAAAAAATAACAGAATCAAACGAGTCTGCTGCTACCGTTCGTGGTTTAAAAAAATAATAAATATGATTTTTGAGTTTGAGAACGTTTTAGCCAAAACTTTCAACACAAAATAGGTTTCAAATCGTTCCTAAAATCTTTCTCAATCGACAATTTAACTGGAAACATCACCTGGAACTCGAATTTAATTGAAGAACGATGTTTGACTTTTTAAGATCAAGAACTTTGACTCTAAAATTCCAACTTGATATTAGAAATTGGAAAACGGAACTTTGTAGATAGTTTCTATAGTGGATTCCTAACATAACCACATTATTACATTTTGAAATCGAATTCGAATTAGAGGTATTGCAAAACTGAACCAGTAACAGAGATACTAGTTTTTATTTAAAAAAAAAATTCTGTTTAATAGCTAATAACAGTTAATATAATTATAATAGGTAATGACTGTGGAAGATTGGAGGATCCTTCTCCTGGACACTAGCTAAATGATTCGTTATATAATAGTTCAGGAGTCGACAGCATCAATTAAGATCAGATGAAGAAGTCAAAAAAAAAAAATATATATATATATATATATATATATATATATATATATATATATATATATATATATATATATATATATATATATATATATATATATAAAGTATTCGTGAAAAGCACAATTTCGTACGAATTGAGAATGATATGTAACCACTTTGAGACAGAAACAAATATTAGCAACAAGTTGTTAATTGCTTTACACTGAATGATCACCTTTTTCTGATTTTTATATAAATTATATAATTAGTTTTTAATTAATTAATAAATATATATTAGAAATAATAATAATAATAATAATAATACTAATTAATAATAATTAAAATACTGATTTGTACTAATAGAATTATTAATAATAAAAATGCAAATTTTTATTAATGATATTACTAATAGATTGTATTATTTTCTAATAATAATAACTATAATAATATTAATGATATTAATAATACTAATATTTATAAGGACAATAATAATAATAAATATCTATTAATAATAACTAAATTTGTAATCTTACTACCAATTATGATATCAATAATACTAATAATAATATAACAAATCAGTTGTATCAAATTTCATAATTAGGTAATATACATAATAATGATGATAACACTGATATTAATATTAAATACTTTTCCAAATAATAATAATAATACGATTTGTAAAGATGAAAAATTAAATGCGTTAAATTTCATATCTATATATTTTTATTGAAAATAATAATATTAACACTACTGATATTAGTGTTAATATCCGTATTGATAATAACAATGAAGGTACTCATAATGATATGAACATAACAATTATGTTTTAATTTATTATTTATTATAAAATATATAATATTTACTAATCATATAATATATAACCAGTATTGAATGTTTAATACAATATATATGATCATCAATTACTCTTCAAAATTATATTTACACAAATATATATATACATATTCATCTTAATAGTAATTTAATTATTCTATATAATACTTTTACATTTTTAGTTCAAATAATTATATTGTATTTTATTAATTCAAATTATTAGGTATTCTTTATATTTATTTTTACAATATATATATATATATATACAAACAATTGTTCGTGAATCATCGAGCACGGTAAACGGGTAATTGATTATATGAATAAAATTCTAAAAACTTTAAGACCCAATAAAACATACCTTGCTTATCGTGTCGAAATCAAATAAAATTCAAGTTTAAATTTGATCGGAAATTCCCGGGTCATCACAGTACCTACCGTTAAAGAAATTTCGTCCCGAAATTTGAGTGAGGTCGTCATAGCTAACAATAAAAATATTTTCATGACGAATATGAGTTGATAAATAGAATTTTATTACTGTTGAGTAATATGGATAAGATAGTTCGATTACTCGAAGAGTACGAGTGAAGTTATCACTAAATAGTGCATTGAGAAAGACAAGTTATCACTCGATTACCGAAATTTGATCGACATCGTCATGGCTGACAATAAGTATGTTTTCATGACGAATACGAGTTGAAAATTAGAGTTTTATCATCAGTGAGTAATATGGATAAAACAATTCGATTATGTGAAGTGTATGAGTGAAGCTATCGCAAAATAGTGAAATGAGGAAAGTAAAGATTCGTCTTAACTTTTGACGTCGTCACGGTTGATTTCCGGATTAAAGAAAATCTTTGTAATCTTAATAAGATTTGATTCTTCGGTAATTAAGGAAATTAGAATTTTCTTCGATTAGGTGCGTAATCTACCTTGATTGCTATGTCTTATATTGTGATGCCCCGTACAAAACCATCGTGTACGAATCATCAATAACAGGATCATTACAAGGTTAAGTACTATATGCGTTTTCAAAAAGAGTTTGCATTCATTAATAAAAGGTGACGTCATAACTAACGCCAATTGTTTTACAATCCAAAAGCATGCTTCACTAAGTAGAAGCAAATAATAAGTGTATGTGACCACAATAGTCGTTACAAGTCATAATTCAAAAGTACTAAAGTTTGAATGCAAGGTAAAGTAGTTCATGCGATGACAACTCTAAGCAGCGGGTGTCTACAGCACGACTAGTACACAGCGGAAGCTAACCTCAAGCACCTGAGAAAAACATGCTTAAAAACGTCAACACAAAGGTTGGTGAGCTATAGTTTAAGTATAACAGTATGTAAGGTAGGCCACGAGATTTCAGTGCTACAAAGAGCGTTTCAAAACAGTATGATAAAGTATATGTTAACCGTGGGCACTTGGTAACTAACTTAACGTTTATACCCCCTGAAAGTACACTTGGCAAGTGCGTATGTCTACGAAGTATTAAACACTCGTTAAATGCTAGCGCTACTAGCCCGAGTGGGGATGTCAAACCCTATGGATCCATATCTAAGATTCGCGTTCACGGTTCAAAAACCAATGATTAAACGTTACCGAGCTAAAGGGAATGTTTATGCCATTGTATAAACCACACATATATAAGTTTAAGTACTCGTGCCTAGTATGTAAAACATAAAATCCGCATATATTCTCAGTTCCCAAAATAAGTTAAAGTAAAAAAGGGAATATAATCATCACGTTCCATTAGAAACTCAGCATGACTTACTGTAATATAATCACGTTGATCAAGTGTCATTATATTATACTAACTCATGCATCAGCTCCCAACATTACTTCAATAACATTCATATTTTAAGTTTGAAAGTTTACAGAATATAGAAACTAACAGTTTCTATATGATGTAATACTGATAGCACGAAGAGATTAATGATTTCAGATGAGAATAGTTATAAAAATATCTCCAAAAATATGGAGGATATTTATAATGAAAGATACGATAATATCTCGGAATATCTAAGACCAGAGGATGATAGAAACTATTGTCTGCAAGGGTTTAGAGTAAGGAACAAGATATTCACTATAGACTTTAGCAGACGTTGAATCATTTGGATTCTTTGAAGTCAAACTTATTCTTTGTGATTTGTCAACGGTTTTCTTCATAGTTTCGCATAATCTGCTTTTCAGTACTAAATTTTCTATTGAATGTTTCCAATATAATAATACACAGGAAGCACGAAGAGGTAACTAATTTCGGACAAGAAGAGTTATGAAAATATCCTCAGAAATATCGAAGATATTTATGATGATATTTTGGAATTTCTAAGTTCGATGGTTGATGAAGAAAGATTTTACGCAAGGTTTTAACATGAGTACGGAGCAAGATATTCGTTGAAGGTTTCATCGGATCCAGAATTACCTAGATTCTTTGAATATATGGTATGGTCCTGGTATTTGGCCTTGGTATCCTTCATGGTTTGTTCAATCTGTTTTTCAGTACCAAATTTTCTATCGAGCGTTCCCAACACTCTCTTCTTTATCATCAAACTTTTGACCGTTTAGACCATCTACAAATTTTTTTCCTCTGCATTTAATGCTACGATATCTGAATCATCGGTTATCATTTCGAAGTGGTTTTAAGAGAATTGTGTTTTTAGATGATTAAACGCTGATGGTAATATGGTGGAATATAAAAGGTTCTCTGGTAACGAATGCGAAAAGACAACATATATATCAAAGTTATAATAAGGTTGTTTTAAATGAAAAGTCGAAGTTGACTTGTTGGAGCTGTGACAAAATTGGCTACCTTGAAAAGAATTATTAAGTTATTTTGGGTAATAATAACGCTAAAGGAATTAGTACAGTAACATGTTAAACGTTTACTCAAGTTCCGAGTGTTTTCAGGTGCATAATTATATGCATCAATCTTTTCTTCTATAGATGAAGTGCGGTTGGTTCATCCTCTCGATTGAGGTGTTTTCAAGAATCATGAAAGGTTTGAACGCAGATTGTAATTGTCAAGATACAATTGAGGTTTAAGATGAAATCAAGTGGCAAACTTGAAGAATTATTTAGTTTCATATGTTATAATTAATATTTTAATTCATTTTAATTGTCCAATGTTGATAGTCCACAGTTAGCAGTGTACAAATAATAATTCATATATAAGTTATTATATAGTATTAGAATTAATTAATACGTATCGTGACCCGTGTACATGTCTCAGACTCGATCACAACTCAAACTTATATATATTATTATAGAATCAGCCTCAACCCTGTATAGAGAACTCGATCATTACTGCATATAGAGTGTCTATGGTGATTCCAAATAATATATATAGATGCGTCGATATGATATGTCAAAACCTTGTATACGTGTCCCGATATTTAAAGTGCGTAAAATAAATATCAGAAATTAAATGATGATAAATTAAATGCGTAAAGTAAATAACAGAAATTAAATGACGATAAATAAAATTGCGATAATTAAATTGCGATAAATAAACTGCGATAAATAAAATGTAAACAGTTAGCTAGGAACAGTTAGCTAGGAACAGTTAGCGTGGATTCTTAACAAAATTTCTCATAGTTAATTTGTTTGTTTCTAACAAATTTTATTTTGTCAAATGTTTTCTTCATTATGCCACTTGTTGGATTCTGATAAATCAAATTCCAAATATGAAATTAAATGAAAATGGTTATTCTGTGGTGAACGGATTCGTATAGCTGTGGGTGTAAGTAGGATAGTAAATGAATGTCGAGTCAGATTCGGAGAATGTACAGTGTAACTTATTAAAGTGAAATCTAAATATTCCTCGGGTATTACCTACCCGTTAAAATATTTTCACCATTAACAGTTTGTACCAAAGAATTTTTAATTAAAATCTTTATGAAAACATATATACATATATATTTTCTTCAGATGTAATCATGGATTTATTGAGTTAATATGATATTAAACTCATTTGGTTTCTCGTTAGAACTAGAATACATAATCTCTAAAACTTTTAGAGATTACTTAATCGCCATGAGGAACGAAGATAAATGAGGTAGAACGATACGTAGAACGAAGATCATACTCGGAGTACAGATGGTGGCATTTGAGGCATGGATTGTTGATGGTACTGATGCTGTTATTTATGGTACTACTGGTGCCGGTGATGTTGCTGAAGCTGGTATGTTTTGCACCATATTTTCCAAGGCTACAACTCGGGCTCGAAGCTCGTTGACTTATTACTCCAGAATGATTGTCGGTAGGAACGAGCGAATGAATAAAGTTTTAGAATCTTTGATATCATAATATCATTGCGTGGTATCCTAGAAATGAGTGTGAAAATGGTGTTTCGGACAGGTTCGCCTGTAAGTGCTTTAGGTTCTTCACCAAGAGGTGAATTTGGTTGATGGAAAGGATCACCTTCTTTGCGTCTCCATGGATTAAGTCGACTATGAACCCATCAGATGAATTAAGGATGACTGATTGGTTGATTCATTCTGGTTATACTGCTTTCGAAGTTCGAGTGGAAATCCATATCGGAATAGCTATCGGAATAACTATCGGAATAGCTATCGGAATCTGAGGGACTCAAACTGGTTGAGGGATTCATCTCGTACGATTAGCTGAAGGATTTTCGATAAGAAACAGATTATAGGATGTAGATTAGTACCCTGCAATACATAAGTTACATATGCATATATAATACTAAAATCCCATAAGTTACGGAGGAATATACGGAGTATGTCAGGAAGGGTTTACAGTAATAGATATGCTAAGATATGAATTAGCGAATACGCTAAGATATGAGTTTTGTCTATACACTATTTATGCAATCAACGCAGTAAGATGTGTCTAGACTAAGAATGATAAGCAGGTAATTTTCTAAGGAGGATAAGCAGATGATTTCCGACTAGAAATGAAAAGCAAAACTTTTGACATGCAGACACGGTCGAAGTCCAGACTCACTAATGCATCCTAACGACTATCAGTTAGACTCACTAATGCAAGACCTGGTTCTCTAAGACCACCGCTCTGATACCAACTGTAAAGACCCGTCCTAATCCATCCGGACGAAGTCCACATCGATTATAAATGATTCACAATAGTTGGTTACATCGCGAGGTACTTGACCTCTATATGAAACATTTTACAAACATTGCATTCGTTTTTAAAAGACCAACTTTCATTTCATTGAAAGTTGATGACATGCATGCCATTTCATAATACATCCAACTATAATTGACTTAATAATAATCTTGATGAACTCAACAACTCGAATGCAACGTCTTTTGAAATATGCCATGAATGACTCCAAGTAATATCTCTAAGATGAGCAAATGCACAGCGGAAGATTTCTTTCGTACCTGAGAATAAACATGCTTTAAAGTGTCAACCAAAAGGTTGGTGAGTTCATTAGTTTAACATAAATAATCATTTCATAATTTTAATAGACCACAAGATTTCATATTTCTATTTCTCATAAACATACTATGCATAGAGACAAAAATATCATTCATATGGATTGAACACCTGGTAACCGACATTCACAATTTGTATATAAGAATATCCCCATCATTTCGGGATCCTCCATCGGACATGATATAAATTTCGAAGTACTAAAGCATCCGGTACTTTGGATGGGGCTTGTTGGGCCCGATAGATCTATCTTTAGAGTTCGCGTCAATTAGGGTGTCTGTTCCCTAATTCTTAGATTACCAGACTTAATAAAAAGGGGCATATTCGATTTCGATAATTCAACCATAGAATGTAGTTTCACGTACTTGTGTCTATTTCGTAAAACAGTTATAAAAATAGCACATGTATTCTCAGTCCCAAAAATATATATTGCAAAAGCATTTAAAAAGGGAGCAAATGAAACTCACGCATATAATTATTGTAAAACAGTTAATAAAATATTTGCATGTATTCTCAGCCCCAAAAATGTAAAGAGTAAAAGGGGAGCAAATGAAACTCACACACTGTATTTTGTAGTAAAAATACATATGACTTCAATGAACAAGTGTAGGGTTGATCTCGGATTCACGAACCTATATCATTTATATATATATTAACACGTATACAATTTAATCAACTAAATTTATTTGTATTTTATAATGTGTTAAGATTTATATCTTTATATATATTTAATTTCATTATTGCTTATAATTTGTCATAATATATATATATATATATATATATATATATATATATATATATATATATATATATATATATATATGATATATATTTTATGTTATATCAATATGAACACTAATATATTAGTTAGTATGTTAAAACGTATTATTATGCATTATTAGTTTACTTGTAATATATTTTTATATAGACATCAATTGTTTGTTAAAATAATACCAAATTAATAATAGCTTTGATAAAAATAATAATAATAATTAAAGATAATAATAATGTTAATAATAATAAAAATGTTTAAAATAATAATAATGATAATAATAATAATAATACTAATGTTAATAATAGTAATGATAATGATAAAAATAATAATAATTCTAATTATAATAACAATGATAGTTTTTTTTTTTTTTTGATAATAATAATAATAATAATAATAATAATAATAATAATAATAATAATAATAATAATAATAATAATAATAATAATAAGAAAGACTACCTTAGTGTACTAGGCTTTAAAAAAATAAACGCCATTGCCAAGGCTCGAACTCGCGACCTCTCGTTCCTCACACGACACTCTAACCATCTGATCCATTTCGCTTATCTGATTATATACGCGTTCTAATTATATTTAAAAATATATTTCTGTTTTGTTTTCCTCTTCCTCTTCGTTAAGACAGTTAACCGATCAACCCAGATTCAAATCATCACATAATAACTTTTGATACTTCAAAGTAACACTAATTAATAAAAATCAAATGTTTATATTAATTGAAAGAAAGAAAAAAAAATAACAGAATCAAACGAGTCTGCTGCTACCGTTCGTGGTTTAAAAAAATAATAAATATGATTTTTGAGTTTGAGAACGTTTTAGCCAAAACTTTCAACACAAAATAGGTTTCAAATCGTTCCTAAAATCTTTCTCAATCGACAATTTAACTGGAAACATCACCTGGAACTCGAATTTAATTGAAGAACGATGTTTGACTTTTTAAGATCAAGAACTTTGACTCTAAAATTCCAACTTGATATTAGAAATTGGAAAACGGAACTTTGTAGATAGTTTCTATAGTGGATTCCTAACATAACCACATTATTACATTTTGAAATCGAATTCGAATTAGAGGTATTGCAAAACTGAACCAGTAACAGAGATACTAGTTTTTATTAAAAAAAAAATTCTGTTTAATAGCTAATAACAGTTAATATAATTATAATAGGTAATGACTGTGGAAGATTGGAGGATCCTTCTCCTGGACACTAGCTAAATGATTCGTTATATAATAGTTCAGGAGTCGACAGCATCAATTAAGATCAGATGAAGAAGTCAAAAAAAAAAAAAAAAAATATATATATATATATATATATATATATATATATATATATATATATATATATATATATATATATATATATATATATATATATATATATATATATATATATATATATATAAAGTATTCGTGAAAAGCACAATTTTGTACGAATTGAGAATGATATGTAACCACTTTGAGACAGAAACAAATATTAGCAACAAGTTGTTAATTGCTTTACACTGAATGATCACCTTTTTCTGATTTTTATATAAATTATATAATTAGTTTTTAATTAATTAATAAATATATATTAGAAATAATAATAATAATAATAATACTAATTAATAATAATTAAAATACCGATTTGTACTAATAGAATTATTAATAATAAAAAAGCAAATTTTTATTAATGATATTACTAATAGATTGTATTATTTTCTAATAATAATAACTATAATAATATTAATGATATTAATAATACTAATATTTATAAGGACAATAATAATAATAAATATCTATTAATAATAACTAAAGTTGTAATCTTACTACCAATTATGATATCAATAATACTAATAATAATATAATAAATCAGTTGTATCAAATTTCATAATTAGGTAATATACATAATAATGATGATAACACTGATATTAATATTAAATACTTTTCCAAATAATAATAATAATACGATTTGTAAAGATGAAAAATTAAATGCGTTAAATTTCATATCTATATATTTTTATTGAAAATAATAATATTAACACTACTGATATCAGTGTTAATATCCGTATTGATAATAACAATGAAGGTACTCATAATGATATGAACATAACATTTATGTTTTAATTTATTATTTATTATAAAATATATAATATTTACTAATCATATAATATATAACCAGTATTGAATGTTTAATACAATATATATGATCATCAATTACTCTTCAAAATTATATTTACACAAATATATATATACATATTCATCTTAATAGTAATTTAATTATTCTATATAATACTTTTACATTTTTAGTTCAAATAATTATATTGTATTTTATTAATTCAAATTATTAGGTATTCTTTATATTTATTTTTACAAAATATATATATACAAACAATTGTTCGTGAATCATCGAGCACGGTCAACGGGTAATTGATTATATGAATAAAATTCTAAAAACTTTAAGACCCAATAAAACATACCTTGCTTATCGTGTCGAAATCAAATAAAATTCAAGTTTAAATTTGATCGGAAATTCCCGGGTCATCACAGTACCTACCTGTTAAAGAAATTTCGTCCCGAAATTTGAGTGAGGTCGTCATAGCTAACAATAAAAATGTTTTCATGACGAATATGAGTTGATAAATAGAATTTTATTACTGTGGAGTAATATGGATAAGATAGTTCGATTACTCGAAGAGTACGAGTGAAGTTATCACTAAATAGTGCATTGAGAAAGACAAGTTATCACTCGATTATCGAAATTTGATCGATATCGTCATGGCTGACAATAAGTATGTTTTCATGACGAATACGAGTTGAAAATTAGAGTTTTATCATCAGTGAGTAATATGGATAAAACAATTCGATTATGTGAAGTGTATGAGTGAAGCTATCGCAAAATAGTGAAATGAGGAAAGTAAAGATTCGTCTTAACTTTTGACGTCGTCACGGTTGATTTCCGGATTAAAGAAAATCTTTGTAATCTTAATAAGATTTGATTCTTCGGTAATTAAGGAAATTAGAATTTTCTTCGATTAGGTGCGTAATCTACCTTGATTGCTATGTCTTATATTGTGATGCCCCGTACAAAACCATCGTGTACGAATCATCAATAACAGGATCATTACAAGGTTAAGTACTATATGCGTTTTCAAAAAGAGTTTGCATTCATTAATAAAAGGTGACGTCATAACTAATGCCAATTGTTTTACAATCCAAAAGCATGCTTCACTAAGTAGAAGCAAATAATAAGTGTATGTGACCACAATGGTCGTTACAAGTCATAATTCAAAAGTACTAAAGTTTAAATGCAAGGTAAAGTAGTTCATGCGATGACAACTCTAAGCAGCGGGTGTCTACCGCACGACTAGTACACATCGGAAGCTAACCTCAAGCACCTGAGAAAAACATGCTTAAAAACGTCAACACAAAGGTTGGTGAGCTATAGTTTAAGTATAACAGTATGTAAGGTAGGCCACGAGATTTCAGTGCTACAAAGAGCGTTTCAAAACAGTATGATAAAGTATATGTTAACCGTGGGCACTTAGTAACTAACTTAATGTTTATACCCCCTGAAAGTACACTTGGAAAGTGCGTATGTCTACGAAGTATTAAACACTCGTTAAATTCTAGCGCTACTAGCCCGAGTGGGGATGTCAAACCCTATGGATCCATATCTAAGATTCGCGTTCACGGTTCAAAAACTAATGATTAAACGTTACCGAGCTAAAGGGAATGTTTATGCCGTTGTATAACCCACACATATATAAGTTTAAGTACTCATGCCTAGTATGTAAAACATAAAATCCGCATGTATTCTCAGTTCCCAAAATATGTTAAAGTAAAAAGGGAATGCTATAACTCACAATGATAAGTAGCGGTTAAGTTGAGTCGGGAAAGGTGTGCAAGTAATCGGTCCGAAGTCCTCAACCTAAGTCAAATAGTACTAAGTTAGTAAGTCGTCTCAAAAGGTTTATATGTATGTAATTAAGGTCATAAAGGTCATCATCAATCATCATCAAACAAAAGGTACAAAGTAAGTTTCGTTTATAAAAGAAGTTTAAAACGAAGGCTGACATCGGTCAGTCGCCACGGCCTCTACCCTTACTGAATTAAGGTGAGACCAGTGTATATGGCTCCGTATATGAGTCCTTTAAGTGTGGTAAAGTTTACAGAAGCAAACTCGTCTTCATTTGACCGTGGCGACGGTCTAAGTGCGAGTAGGTCAGAAATTTCTGCACAACGTTAAAAGGACATAGTGACGATCGGAGGGCCATAAATCCTAAACCGTAACTCGGATTAAGACGAGTCTTATATGAAAAATTATCTACTCGAAAATATATACTTGAAAATCAAGGTCTCAGTAGCCCAGGTCTACTGGTTTGTTACAGAAACAGTATGACAGAGGGCTGTAAACAGAAAACAGGAAGTTAAAAGTGAGTTCCGGTGGTCTTGGTGTTTGATGTTCATCATGGTTCTCATCCTTGATGCATATAGCTTTAAGTGTACAACTCTTTGATGTGTTTACATCATCTTTACCATGGTTTGACCATCATAACCCAAGTGCAAGTCTAAGACATGAAGCACAACTCACTTAAGTGTTGCAAGTGTTTTGATGAACCAATGTTTCATCAAAGTCTTAGATTTAGCACATACATGAAATGTAAAAGTAATAACAAGTTACAAACTTGAAGTAAACTTATGAAATCAAGATCTTAAGTAGTAGAACATAGTTCTTAGTTAGATCTTGAAGATCCAAGACTCAAAAGTCTAGATCTACCATAAGTGTACAAAGTTATAATCAAAAAGTTTCATTTACATGTTCTTGAACTAGTAAAGTTAACTTTTTAGTTCAAGAGAAATGAGATCAAGGTTAACTAGTAACACTTGACCAATAATAACCAACAAACATGAAATTAAAGTGCATAAAATGAAGACATAAACTAAGTAAACAAGTAATTTGTTCATGGTTGTTCATACTTTAAAGATTCAAACCAAAGTTTGATCTTTAAGAAAGTAAACTTTAAAGTTTACTTCATGAATCACAAGTATGATTTTAATCAACACATGAACTTGCAATCCTTTAAGAAAGTATATGTAGAACATAACTAGTAAGTTTATGTTCTTGTTGTTCTTGTTATAACAAGATAAAATGAAGAATCAAAATAGAAAGTTTGATTCTTAGAAACTAGTAAGTAAAGTAACTAACAAATACATGTAACTAAATAACAACAACATCTAACAAGTATCAAGTAATTATACAACATTAAAGAACAAAGATGATGATGATATGTGAATATGAAATTCGGTTTTGAAGTCAAGAAAAGATGGAAGAATTGTTCATAATGCTTACAATCTTTAGAGAAAAATGAGAGAGAAAAGAGAGAAAAGTATGCAAGTAATGTGTGTGTAAATGAAAGAGTAAATGTGAATGAAGTAATGAAAATTTGAAACCAAAAACTCCATCTAATGGCCTAAAGGCCACGGTTTTCTGTAGCAAAAAAGGGGAGGGAAAAGTCTTATGGTTACTAGCATGTTAAAGTTCAAAATGGTGGTTAATAGATGGAGTTTCATGGGGATTACATGCAAACTAGATTCCAATTCTTAACTAACTAGTTCCTTTCACTAAATAATACTTACAAGTGGAAGAGTGGGCTAGAAGAAGTCCATGAATGAAGTAGGGTGGGCTTTATAAGCCCATGTATAAATATAAAGCCCAAGTTTGTAAGTAATTAACAAGTAATCCAATAAAAGTCCAATTAAAGCCCATGTAACTAACTAATAACCATAGTTAATTAAAATGATTAATAAAATCAATCATAAATGTAAATAATACTTGAAAATATTATTTGTGAAGTTTCGTGTGTCACAAAGACGTTTCGGCAATTAATAGTCAAGTTCGAGCAATCATGGTAACAAGTAAATGTAATAACATACATTCATTAAATCACAAGTATTAATAATAACAATTATTAATAAATTAACGTTGGAAAATCCAGGGTCGTTACATTACCCACCTGTTAAAGAAAATTTCGTCCAGAAATTTAAGCTGAGGTAGATGGAGGAGTCGGGAAATGGTGAGGATACTTTCGCATCATTTGATCCTCTCGCTCCCAAGTAAACTCAGGTCCTCGTTTGGCATTCCATCATACTCGGACGATCGGAATCTTGTTGCGTTTCAAAGTTTTGATCTCACGATCCATAATCTCAACAGGTTCTTCCACGAAGTGAAGTTTGTCGTCAATCGTAAGTTCTTCTAATGGTATGATAAGTTCAGGTGCAGCAAGACACTTCTTCAAGTTCGACACGTGGAAGGTAGGATGAACTGAGCTCAATTGTGCTGGTAGGTCCAAACGGTAAGCAACTGGTCCAACACGTTCCAAGATTTTGAAAGGACCAATGTATCGCGGGTTTAACTTTCCACGTTTTCCAAAACGGATCACAACTTTCCAAGGTGCAACCTTTAACATCACACGGTCGCCCACGTTGAATTCAAAGTCTTTACGTTTAAGATCGGCGTAACTCTTTTGGCGATCACGGGTAGTCTTAAGTCTAGCTTGAATCTGAGTAATCTTCTCCGTCGTTTCATGGACTACCTCAGGTCCGGTGATTTGTTTTTCGCCTACTTCGGCCCAACAAATAGGAGATCGGCACTTACAGCCATACAATGCTTCGAATGGTGCGGCATTAATGCTTGAGTGATAACTGTTGTTGTACGAGAATTCGGCTAGTGGCAAATGCCTTTCCCAGGCCTTTCCAAAATCAATGACACATGCACGCAACTTGTCTTCCAACATCTGAATCGTTCGTTCACTTTGCCCGTCAGTCTGAGGGTGATACGCAGTACTCATGTCGAGACGGGTTCCCATGGCTTCCTGCAAAGAACGCCAAAATCTAGAAGCAAAACGGGGATCGCGATCTGAGATGATCGATAAAGGTACACCATGACGAGATACAACCTCTTTGATGTATAATTGGGTAAGTCTCTCCATTGTATCCGTTTCCTTTATTGCTAGAAAGTGTGCAGATTTAGTAAGGCGGTCAACAATAACCCAAATAATATCGTATCCGCCCACCGTCTTCGGCAGCTTAGTAATGAAATCCATTGTGATCCTTTCCCACTTCCATTGTGGGATTTCCGGTTGTTGAAGTAAACCAGAAGGTCTCTGATGCTCGACTTTAACCTTCGAGCAAGTCAAACACTTACCAACATAAGTCGCAACGTCCTTTTTAAGATTCGGCCACCAATACTGTTCTTTAAGCTCGTGGTACATTTTGCCCGCACCGGGGTGAATCGAATATCTCGATTTGTGTGCTTCCTCAAGTATAAGGTTCCGTAGATCTCCATAACAAGGTACCCAAATTCTTCCGGCATAACATCGGAGTCCAGACTCCCCAACCTCGAATCGAGAGACAAGTATGTTCAAATGTTCGTGAGATATATTTGTAGTGACCCGAACTTTTCCATGTTTATATATATTAATTGAGATTGTTATTTACATGATTAAGTGTTTCCAACATGTTAAGCAATCAAACTTGTTAAGACTTAATTAATTGAATTAGGTTTCATATAGACAATTGACCACCCAAGTTGACCGGTGATTCACGAACGTTAAAACTTGTAAAAACTATATGATGACATATATATGGATACATATATAGTTAACATGATATTATGATAATTAAACATATCATTAAGTATATTAACAATGAACTACATATGTAAAAACAAGACTACTAACTTAATGATTTTGAAACGAGACATATATGTAACGATTATCGTTGTAACGAAATTTAATGTATATATATCATATTAAGAGATATTCATACATCATAATATCATGATAATATAATAATTTAAAATCTCATTTGATATTATAAACATTGGGTTAACAACATTTAACAAGATCGTTAACCTAAAGGTTTCAAAACAACACTTACATGTAACGACTAACGATGACTTAACGACTCAGTTAAAATGTATATACATGTAGTGTTTTAATATGTATTCATACACTTTTTAAAGACTCCAAGACACTTATCAAAATACTTCTACTTAACAAAAATGCTTACAATTACATCCTCGTTCAGTTTCATCAAAAATTCTACTCGTATGCACCCGTATTCGTACTCGTACAATACACAGCTTTTAGATGTATGTACTATTGGTATATACACTCCAATGATCAGCTCTTAGCAGCCCATGTGATTCACCTAACACATGTGGGAACCATCATTTGGCAACTAGCATGAAATATCTCATAAAATTACAAAAATATGAGTAATCATTCATGACTTATTTACATGAAAACAAAATTACATATCCTTTATATCTAATCCATACACCAACGACCAAAAACACCTACAAACACTTTCATTCTTCAATTTTCTTCATCTAATTGATCTATCTCAAGTTCTATCTTCAAGTTCTAAGTGTTCTTCATAAATTCCAAAAGTTCTAGTTTCATAAAATCCAGAATACTTCCAAGATTGCAAGTTTACTTCCAAGTTTTCTAAATCCATTCCAAGTAATCATCCAAGATCAAGAAACCTTTGTTACTTACAGTAGGTTATCTTTATAATACAAGGTAATAATCATATTCAAACTTTAATTCAATTTCTATAACTATAACAATCTTATTTCGAGTGAAAATCTTACTTGAACTGTTTTCGTGTCATGATTCTGCTTCAAGAACTTTCAAGCCATCCAAGGATCCTTTGAAGCTAGATCCATTTTTCTCATTTCCAGTAGGTTTATCCAAGGAACTTGAGGTTCATGAATCAACCAGTGGCCAAGTCTTACTTCCCGACGAAGTAAAAATCTGTGAAAGTGAGTTATAGTCCCACTTTTAAAATCTAATATTTTTGGGATGAGAATACATGCAGGTTTTATAAATGATTTACAAAATAGACACAAGTACGTGAAACTACATTCTATGGTTGAATTATCGAAATCAAATATGCCCCTTTTTATTAAGTCTGGTAATCTAAAAATTAGGGAACAGACACCCTAATTGACGCGAATCCTAAAGATAGATCTATTGGGCCTAACAAACCCCATCCAAAGTACCGGATGCTTTAGTACTTCGAAATTTATATCATATCCGAAGGGTGTCCCGGAATGATGGGGATATTCTTATATATGCATCTTGTTAATGTCGGTTACCAAGTGTTCACCATATGAATGATTTTTATCTCTATGTATGGGATGTGTATTGAAATATGAAATCTTGTGGTCTATTGTTACGATTTGATATATATATAGGTTAAACCTATAACTCACCAACATTTTTGTTGACTTTTAAAGCATGTTTATTCTCAGGTGAATACTAAGAGCTTCCGCTGTTGCATACTAAAATAAGGACAAGATTTGGAGTCCATGTTTGTATGATATTGTGTAAAAACTGCATTCAAGAAACTGATTTCGATGTAACATATTTGTATTGTAAACCATTATGTAATGGTCGTGTATAAACAGGATATTTTAGATTATCATTATTTGATAATCTACGTAAAGCTTTTTAAACCTTTATTTATGAAATAAAGGTTATGGTTTGTTTTAAAAATGAATTCAGTCTTTGAAAAACGTCTCATATAGAGGTCAAAACCTCGCAACGAAATCAATTAATATGGAACGTTTTTAATCAATAAGAACGGGACATTAAAGTTGGTATCCGAGCGTTGGTCTTAGAGAACCAGAAAATTTGCATTATTGTGTCTTATCGAGTTTGTTAGGATGCATTAGTGAGTCTGGACTTCGACCGTGTTTTTTTTTAAAATGATTGCTTAACATTTTTGTTGGAAACTATATATTTTTAACATGTGAATATTATGTGATATATTAATCTCTTAACATGTTTGATATTGTGTGATAGATGTCTACCTCTAGCACAAGTCCCATTGACTCACCTAATAATAACGAAGAGTCGAATATATATTGGACAAATTCACAAGTTTCTGAAGAGGAACCGGAAGAAGAATCAGAACCGAAAGAAGAATCAGAACCGGAAGAGGAGGAACCGGAGGAGGAAATAGAACCGGTGGGGGAAATAATAAAACGGTTAAGTAAAAGAAAATCCTCAACCAACCGACCAAGGTTAATTATGGTCAATGGTGTTTCTGCCAAGGAAGCAAAATATTGGGAGGATTACCAATTCTCCGATGAATCGGATTCCGACGAGAATTCCGATGATGTTATAGAAATTACCCCAACTGAATTTAAAAAGGCAAAAGAAAATAATAAGGGAAAGGGCACAAAAATAGAGAAATCTAATTCCAACCCCGATGAACTTTATATGTATCGTTAACCCCCGAAGTCCTTAAGTTGTAACAATGACCCGGGAACCTCTAAACCACCAGGTTTTTCTAAACCAATGTGGAAAACGACGGCTCGTATTAGGGGAACATCATATATCCCTAGAAACTTAGCAAAATGAACCAAAACCGAAGAAGAAGAAACGAGCGAGTCGGAATAAGATAGTTGTATTCGTGTGGTGTAATATATGTAATATAGTGTGCTTATGCTTTATGATATATGTAAAAATTGCTTGTATTAATATATTTTTTTTTATGAATCTAACTCTTGTCTATTTTACAGTATAAAAACACAAAATGGATAGACAACCCAATATTTTAAGAGACCTACCCGGAGACATGATTGATGAAATCTTGTCTAGAGTCGGTCAGAATTCTTCGGCACAACTATTTACGGCGAAATCAGTTTGTAAGACATTCGAAGAACGTTCCAAGAATGCCTTGGTTTATAAGAGACTTTCGTTTGAAAGATTGGGGATATCACATTGGGAAACCCATAAGTTACGATGTGTTTACTTTGACGCATATATTGCAGGGAACCCAAATGCTATTTTACGCAACGGGTTAAGAAATTATTTTGACTCAATGTATCCGAATATAGGACTTCATGATTTAGAAAAAGCGGCTAACATGCAACATAAAGAAGCATGCTATGCTTACGGGTTAGTAATGTTCGCTTCTCATCAAAGTGAGAAAAAGAACATCGGGCTACAACTATTAAACAAAACGTTCCCACAAGTGACGGAGTCGGTAATTGGGGTAATAAATGAGGTTTTTAGGTTATTACAAGACTGTTGGTCATTACGTAACCCTCGTCCCTTTGACGACGTTACAACACGCTGTCTTATCAACAGCCATAACGGTTATGTTCCACAAGACCAAGGATGGGAAGTAGTCCTAGTAAAACCAGAATGCATGACTTGTTTCTGGACGTATGAATTATGTGTCTTTATTGCCTTTGCTGAACGACTTGTGTACTAGCTAGAATTATCTTCACAACTATATCTTTTATCAAAGTTATTGTGTGCTATATTTCATGCTTTATGTAAAATAAGCGGTATTGTAAATTTGTAAAATATTGTATAAAAGTTTGAACGCGAAATATTATTATAATCAGTTTTTCATATAGAATTGTAGTAGTTGAATTGTATATTAGCTATTAAGTATGAACTTAACGGTAGGTAGTACCCGAATTTAAACTTATAAAACACTAATATGAAGAAAAAGCTTTTATAAATGAGTTCATATTATGCTACGAAATAATATTAACTACTCTTAATATTCTGTATGATTAACTTGTTCCATTTGACTATTTTGAAGGAAATGGCACCGACTACTCGACACACCGTGAATATGAATGAAGAGGAATTTCGTACTTTTCTAGCTTCAAACATAGTCGCAGTATAGGCTGCACTACATACCAACAATAACCTTGGATCTAGCAGTACAGAAAATCGTGTAGGATGCACCTAAAAAGAATTCACTGCCTGCAAACCTTTGGAATTTGATGGAACCGAAGGACCGATCGGATTGAAACGGTGGACCGAGAAGGTCGAATCGGTGTTTGCCATAAGTAAGTGTACTGAAGAGGACAAATTGAAGTACGCTACACATACCTTCGCAGGTTCTGCGTTAACATGGTGAAATACCTATCTAGAGCAAGTGGGACAAGATGATGCTTATGCACTACCGTGGTCAGCATTCAAGCACTTGATGAACGAGAAGTACCGTCCCAGAACCGAGGTCAATAAGCTCAAGACAGAACTTAGAGGGTTACGAACCCAAGGATTTGATATTACCACGTACGAAAGACGATTCACAGAATTGTGTCTATTGTGTCCGGGAGCGTTTGAAGATCAGGAAGAGAAGATCGACACGTTTGTGAAAGGATTACCAGAAAGAATCCAAGAAGAAATAAGTTCACACGAGCCCGCCTCCATACAACAGGCATGTAGAATGGCTCACAAACTAGTGAACCAGATTGAGGAAAGAATTAAAGAACAGACGGCTGAAGAGGCCAATGTGAAGCAAGTCAAAAGAAAGTGGGAGGAAAACGGTGATAAGAATCACCAATACAACAACAACAGCAATTACAACAATAATCGCAACAATTATCCCAACAATCGCAACATCAATCGCAACTACAACAAACGGCCCAACAACAACAACAACAACAACAGCAACTACAACAATCATCCCAACAACAATAACAACCGCAACAACAACAATCAGAAGCAGCTATGCCAAAGGTGTGAAAAGTATCACTCGGGATTCTGCACCAAATTTTGCAACAAGTGTAAAAGAAATGGTCATAGCGCGGCGAAGTGTGAGGTCTACGGACCAGGGGTTAACAGAACGAAAGGAACAAATGGTGTCAGAACGAGTAATGGTGGAGCAAGTAGTGTCAGAGCAAGTTATGCCAATGTAGTTTGTTATAAATGTGGAAAACCGAGCCACATTATTAGAAATTGCCCGAACCAGGAGAACACGAATGGACAAGGCCGCGGAAGAGTTTTCAATATTAATGCGGCAGAGGCACAGGAAGACCCGGAGCTTGTTACGGGTACGTTTCTTATTGACAATAAATCTGCTTACGTTTTATTTGATTCGGGTGCGGATAGAAGCTATATGAGTAGAGATTTTTGTGCTAAATTAAGTTGTCCATTGACGCCGTTGGATAGTAAATTTTTACTCGAATTAGCAAACGGTAAATTAATTTCAGCAGATAATATATGCCGGAATCGAGAAATTAAACTGGGTAGCGAAATATTTAAGATTGATTTGATACCAGTAGAGTTAGGGAGTTTTGATGTAATAGTTGGCATGGACTGGCTGAAGAAGGTGAAAGCAGAGATCGTATGTTATAAAAATGTAATTCGCATTGTACGAGAAGAAGGAGAACCCTTAATGGTGTACGGAGAAAAGGGCAACATGAAGCTACATCTTATTAGTAATTTGAAGGCATAAAAACTAATAAGAAAAGGTTGCTATGCTATTCTAGCACACGTCGAGAAAGTACAAACTGAAGAAAAGAGCATCAATGATGTTCCCGTCGCAAAAGAATTTCCCGATGTATTTCCAAAAGAATTACCGGGACTACCTCCACATCGATCTGTTGAATTTCAAATAGATCTTGTACCAGGAGCTGCACCAATAGCTCGTGTTCCTTATAGACTCGCACCCAGCAAGATGAAAGAACTGCAAAGCCAACTGCAAGAACTATTAGAACGTGGTTTCATTCGACCAAGCACATCACCATGGGGAGCTCCTGTTTTGTTTGTCAAGAAGAAGGATGGTACATTTAGGTTGTGTATTGACTACAGAGAGTTGAACAAACTTACCATCAAAAACCGTTATCCACTGCTGAGAATTGACGACTTATTTGATCAACTACAAGGCTCGTCGGTTTATTCGAAGATCGATTTACGTTCTGGATATCATCAAATGCGAGTAAAGGAGGATGATATTCCAAAAACTGCTTTTAGGACGCGTTATGGTCATTACGAGTTTATGGTTATGCCGTTTGGATTGACTAACGCACCAGCTGTGTTCATGGACCTTATGAACCGAGTGTGTGGGCCATATCTTGACAAGTTTGTCATTGTTTTCATCGATGACATACTTATTTACTCAAAGAATGATCAAGAGTACGAAGAACATTTGAGAAAAGTGCTAGAAGTATTGAGGAAAGAAAAACTGTACGCTAAGTTTTCAAAGTGTGCATTTTGGTTGGAAGAAGTTCAATTCCTCGGTCACATAGTGAACAAAGAAGGTATTCAGGTGGATCCAGCAAAGATTGAAACCATTGAAAAGTGGGAAACCCCGAAAACTCCGAAACACATACGCCAGTTTTTAGGATTGGCTGGTTACTACAGAAGATTCATCCAAGATTTCTCCAAAATAGCAAAATCCTTGACTGCATTAACGCATAAAGGGAAGAAATTTGAATGGAAGGATGAACAAGAGAAGGCGTTTCAATTATTGAAGAAAAAGCTAACTACGGCACCTATATTGTCATTGCCTGAAGGTAATGATGATTTTGTGATTTATTGTGACGCATCAAAGCAAGGTCTCGGTTGTGTATTAATGCAACGGACGAAGGTGATTGCTTATGCGTCTAGACAATTGAAGATTCACGAGCAAAATTATACGACGCATGATTTGGAATTAGGCGCGGTTGTTTTTGCATTAAAGACTTTGAGGCACTACTTATATGGGGTCAAAAGTATTATATATACCGACCACAAAAGTCTTCAACACATATTTAATCAGAAACAACTGAATATGAGGCAGCATAGGTGGATTGAATTGTTGAATGATTACGACTTTGAGATTCGTTACCACCCGGGGAAGGCAAATGTGGTAGCCGACGCCTTGAGCAGAAAGGACAGAGAACCCATTCGAGTAAAATCTATGAATATAATGATTCACACTAACCTTACTACTCAAATAAAGGAGGCGCAACAAGGAGTTTTAAAAGAGGGAAATTTAAAGGATGAAATACCCAAAGGATCGGAGAAGCATCTTAATATTCGGGAAGACGGAACCCAGTATTGGGCTGAAAGAATTTGGGTACCAAAATTTGGAGATATGAGAGAAATGGTACTTAGAGAAGCTCATAAAACCAGATACTCAATACATCCTGGAACGGGGAAGATGTACAAGGATCTCAAGAAACACTTTTGGTGGCCAGGTATGAAAGCCGATGTTGCTAAATACGTTGGGGAATGTTTGACGTGTTCTAAGGTCAAAGCGGAGCATCAGAAACCATCAAGTCTACTTCAACAACCCGAAATCCCGGAATGGAAATGGGAAAACATTACCATGGATTTCATCACTAAACTGCCTAGGACTGCAAGTGGTTTTGATACTATTTGGGTAATAGTTGATCATCTCACCAAATCATCACACTTCCTGCCAATAAGAGAAGATGACAAGATGGAGAAGTTAGCACGACTGTATTTGAAGGAAGTCGTTTCCAGACATGGAATACCAATCTCTGTTATCTCTGATAGGGATGGCAGATTTATTTCAAGATTCTGGCAGACATTACAGCAAGCATTAGGAACTCATATAGACATGAGTACTGCCTATCATCCACAAACTGATGGGCAGAGCGAAAGGATGATACAAACGATTGAAGACATGCTACAAGCACGTGTTATTGATTTCGGAAACAGTTGGGATCGACATCTACCGTTAGCAGAATTTTCCTACAACAATAGCTACCATTCAAGCATTGAGATGGCGCCGTTTGAAGCACTTTATGGTAGAAAGTGCAGGTCTCCGATTTGTTGGAGTGAAGTGGGTGATAGACATATTACGGGTCCGGAGATAATACAAGAAACTACCGAGAAAATCATCCAAATTCAACAAAGATTGAAAACCGCCCAGAGTCGACAAAAGAGCTACGCGGACAGTAAAAGAAAAGATATAGAGTTTGAAATTGGAGAAATGGTCATGCTTAAGGTTTCACCTTGGAAAGGCGTTGTTCGATTTGGTAAACGAGGGAAACTAAATCCAAGGTACATTGGACCATTCAAGATTATAGATCGTGTCGGACCAGTAGCTTACCAAATGGAGCTACCTCAACAACTCGCGGCTGTACATAACACTTTCCACGTCTCAAATTTGAAGAAATTTTTTGCTAAAGAAGATCTCACTATTCCGTTGGACAAAATCCAAATCATGAAAAACTTCAATTCATTGAAGAACCCGTCGAAATAATGGATCGTGAGGTTAAGAGACTTAAACAAAATAAGATACCGATTGTTAAGGTTTGATGGAATGCTCGTAGAGGACTCGAGTTCACCTGGGAGCGTGAAGATTAGATGAAGAAGAAATACCCGCATTTATTTCCAGAAGATACGTCAACACCTCCAACTGCTTAAAATTTCGGGACGAAATTTATTTAACGGGTAGGTACTGTAATGACCCGAACTTTTTCATGCTTATATATATTAATTGAGATTGTTATTTACATGATTAAGTGTTTCCAACATGTTAAGCAATCAAACTTGTTAAGACTTGATTAATTGAAATAGGTTTCATATAAACAATTGACCACCCAAGTTGACCGGTGATTCACGAACGTTAAAACTTGTAAAAACTATATGATGACATATATATGGATACATATATAGTTAACATGATATTATGATAATTAAACATATCATTAAGTATATTAACAATGAACTACATATGTAAAAACAAGACTACTAACTTAATGATTTTGAAACGAGACATATATGTAACGATTATCGTTGTAACGACATTTAATGTATATATATATCATATTAAGAGATATTCATACATCATAATATCATGATAATATAATAATTTAAAATCTCATTTGATATTATAAACATTGGGTTAACAACATTTAACAAGATCGTTAACCTAAAGGTTTCAAAACAACACTTACATGTAACGACTAACGATGACTTAACGACTCAGTTAAAATGTATATACATGTAGTGTTTTAATATGTATTCATACACTTTTGAAAGACTTCAAGACACTTATCAAAGTACTTCTACTTAACAAAAATGCTTACAATTACATCCTCATTCAGTTTCATCAAAAATTTCTACTCGTATGCACCCGTATTCGTACTCGTACAATACACAGCTTTTAGATGTATGTAATATTGGTATATACACTCCAATGATCAGCTCTTAGCAGCCCATGTGAGTCACCTAACACATGTGGGAATCATCATTTGGCAACTAGCATGAAATATCTCATAAAATTACAAAAATATGAGTAATCATTCATGACTTATTTACATGAAAACAAAATTACATATCCTTTATATCTAATCCATACACCAACGACCAAAAACACCTACAAACACTTTTATTCTTCAATTTTCTTCATCTAATTGATCTCTCTCAAGTTCTATCTTCAAGTTCTAAGTGTTCTTCATAAATTCCAAAAGTTCTAGTTTCATAAAATCAAGAATACTTCCAAGATTGCAAGTTTACTTCCAAGTTTTCTAAATCCATTCCAAGTAATCATCCAAGATCAAGAAACCTTTGTTACTTACAGTAGGTTATCTTTATAATACAAGGTAATAATCATATTCAAACTTTAATTCAATTTCTATAACTATAACAATCTTATTTCGAGTGAAAATCTTACTTGAACTGTTTTCGTGTCATGATTCTGCTTCAAGAACTTTCAAGCCATCCAAGGATCCTTTGAAGCTAGATTCATTTTTCTCATTTCCAGTAGGTTTATCCAAGGAACTTGAGGTTCATGAATCAACCAGTGGCCAAGTCTTACTTCCCGACGAAGTAAAAATCTGTGAAAGTGAGTTATAGTCTCACTTTTAAAATCTAATATTTTTGGGATGAGAATTCATGCAGGTTTTATAAATGATTTATAAAATAGACAGAAGTACGTGAAACTACATTCTATGGTTGAATTATCGAAATCGAATATGCCCCTTTTTATTAAGTCTGGTAATCTAAGAATTAGGGAACAGACACCCTAATTGACGCGAATCCTAAAGATAGATCTATTGGGCCTAACAAACCCCATCCAAAGTACCGGATGCTTTAGTACTTCGAAATTTATATCATATCCGAAGGGTGTCCCGGAATGATGGGGATATTCTTATATATGCATCTTGTTAATGTCGGTTACCAGGTGTTCACCATATGAATGATTTTTATCTCTATGTATGGGATGTGTATTGAAATATGAAATCTTGTGGTCTATTGTTACGATTTGATATATATATAGGTTAAACCTATAACTCACCAACATTTTTGTTGACGTTTAAAGCATGTTTATTCTCAGGTGAATACTAAGAGCTTCCGCTGTTGCATACTAAAATAAGGACAAGATTTGGAGTCCATGTTTGTATGATATTGTGTAAAAACTGCATTCAAGAAACTGATTTTGATGTAACATATTTGTATTGTAAACCATTATGTAATGGTCGTGTGTAAACAGGATATTTTAGATTATCATTATTTGATAATCTACGTAAAGCTTTTTAAACCTTTATTTATGAAATAAAGGTTATGGTTTGTTTTATAAATGAATGCACTCTTTGAAAAACGTCTCATATAGAGGTCAAAACCTCGCAACGAAATCAATTAATATGGAACGTTTTTAATCAATAAGAACGGGACATTTCAATATTCTCCTCCTTGAGAGCCTCGTGTTGGGCTACTCTGATCTGGCTGTTGAGGTTCGAATGGATGGTGATGTTCAGAGCCCTAACACGAAGAGGTGCCGTCCTCTCCTTTCAGCTTAAAGCGTCAGCTACAACATTGGCCTTGCCAGGATGATAACGAAGTTCACAATCGTAGTTGTTGAGCGTCTCGATCCATCGACGCTGTCTCATATTCAATTGCTTCTGAGCGAATATGTGTTGGAGACTCTTGTGATCGGTGAAGATAGTGCTCTTAGTTCCATACAAATAATGTCTCCACAATTTGAGCGCAAAGACAACGGCTCCAAGTTCGAGATCATGAGTAGTGTAGTTCCGCTCGTGAATCTTCATTTGGCGGGAGGCATAGGCAATAAATTTTGATCGTTGCATCAGTACACAACCAAAACCACTCTTCGATGCATCACAATAAACAACAAAGTCGTCACTGCCCTCAGGAAGTGATAGGATGGGTGCGGTGGTTAACTTCTTCTTCAAAGTTTGAAATGCTGATTCGTGTGCGGGTTCCCAAATGAACTTCTTGCCCTTGTGAGTCAGCGCGGTCAAAGGACGCGCAATCAGAGAGAAACCTTAAATAAACCTTCGGTAGTAACCGGCGAGACCTAAAAATTGGCGAATATGCGTCGGAGTAGTGGGGGTTTCCCACTTGCTGATAGCTTTAATATTGGCGGGATCAACTTTGATACCCTGGTCGCTCACAACATGACCCAGAAACTGGACTTCCTTCAACCAAAATTCACACTTGGAGAATTTGGCGTAAAGTTGCTCTTGACTCAAGAGTTCAAGCACTAGTCGCAGGTGTTGTTCATGTTCTTCTTCGCTCTTAGAGTAGATGAGGATATCATCTATGAAGACGATAACAAACTTATCCAAGTACGGCTTGCAGACACGATTCATGAGGTCCATGAATACGGCAGGTGCATTTGTCAACCCGAATGGCATCACGAGAAACTCATAATGACCATAACGAGTTCTGTATGCAGTTTTCATTACATCACTTTCCTTCACCCTCAACTGGTGATAACCGGATCGCACATCGACCTTTGAGTAAACGCTCGATCCTTGTTGTTGATCAAAAAGATCGTCAATTCATGGAAGAGGATACCGATTCTTGATAGTTAATTTGTTGAGTTCACGGTAGTCGATACACATACGGAAGGATCCATCCTTCTTCTTCACAAACAACACAGGTGCGCCCCAAGGCGAGAAGCTTGGTTGGATAAATCCTCGATCAAGTAGTTCTTGTAGTTGACTCTGTAATTCTTGCATCTCGAAAGGTGCGAGTCTATAAGGTGCACGAGCTACAGGTGCAGCTCCTGGCACTAAATCAATCTGAAACTCTACTGCTCTCTGCGGCGGCAATCCAGGAAATTCCTCTGGGAAGACATCGGAAAATTCGTTCACAATTCGAACGTCGTTCACGCCCTTCACCTCAGTTTTCACCGCTTTCACATGTGCTAGGATAGCAAAACGTCCCTTCTTCATAATCTTTTGCGCTTTCACGCAACTAATGAGGTTCAACTTCGAGGTACATCTCTCTCTGTAGATAACCAGTGGTTCGCCATCTCCTTGTGGTATGCGAAGTGCTTTATCTCCGCAGATAATATCGGCCTTTATCTTGCTCAACCAATCCATACCGACGATCACGTCAAAACTTCCCAGTTTGATGGGTATCAAATCAATTTTGAAATCTGCACCATCTATGTTGATAATAGCTCCACGACTAATATGGTCAACTTTTCAAGTTTTCCATTGGCGACCTCGACAAGCATACTTTCTTTTAACGGGACTAAAGACCAATTAATCTTATCGCAAAAATGTCTACATACATAACTTCTATCCGCACCAGTATCAAACAAGACAGAAGCTAAAAGATTGTTGATTTTGAATATACCTGTCACCAAGTCGGGGTTTTCGCGTGCGTCCCTTGCATTAACATTGAAAGCTCTAGCAAGCGGTGGTCCGCCATCTTTTCGCTTATTTGGACACACATTTCTGAAATGGCCCGTCTGCCCGCATTCGTAACACTTCTTCGGTCCGTTGGTATTCGGCTTCCCATTCAAAGTGGTGACCTTGCAGTCTTTTCCAACATGCCCAGACCGTTGGCCCTTCTCACAGACAACATTGCAATACCCAGTGTGGTGTTTGTAACACCTCTTGCATTGAGGTAGGGTTCCCTTGTAGTTCGGGTTGGAGTTGGTATTGTTGTTGGAGTTGGGGTTTCCACCGTTGTTGTTTCCTCTGAAACCCTCATGTCATTTTGCCGGGTTCTGTTCATAGTTTCTTCCCCTGTTGTTGTTGTTGTTGTTGTTGTTGTGGTTATCCCATTTGCGTTTCTCACTAGTACCCGCTTCAGACTTAGTTTTCTCCGGTTCATCGATGGTTATCTGATTCATTAAAGTATGCACCATGCGCATCGCTTCGGGAACATTTGGGGGTTTGGATGAGGTGACGCTTCCCTTAATGCTCTTAGGGAGTCCCCAGAAGTACCTTTCCATTCATTTGAATTCCGGGGTGACCATTGTCGGACACATCAGGGCTAGTTCCAAAAATCTCCTGTTGTAACTATCAAGGTCGTTCCCAACGGCCTTTTGCACTCATGAATTCCATCTCCATCTTTTGTATTTCGATTCTCGGACAATACTCCTCAATCATGGCACACTTAAATGCTTCCCATGGCGTAGCAAACGCCTCATCAATGTCTTGTGCCTGTGCCATTGTGTTCCACCACGTGAGCGCGCCGTCAGATAGTGTGCAAGAAGCAAATTTGGTTTTGCTGTCCTCCGAACAGTTGCTAACTCGGAATATTGATTCAAGTTTCTCGAACCATCTGGTGAGACCAACCGGTCCCTCGGTTCCACTGAAGTTATGTGGTTTGCAGCTCTGAAATTCCTTGTAAGTACACCCATTTCGAACGGGTGGGATAACCGGTGATGGTGGCGGTGGGGCTTGGAGGTTTCTTTCTGCTAGGGCTGCGGCTACACGTTCTTGGATCATCTCTTCAATTTGAGCAGCAGTAGGTGTGGATCAACCGTTAGCCATGGTGTTCTATACAAACATTTTGACTCAAGTCAAAATCTAGCATTCAATATATGATAATATAGTATATAACAACCAACATGTAAACAGCACAACACATGTTAATTAAGTAACGCAAGTTGATACAAGTACCGCAAAACACCATACAGTAACGTAAATAGAACACTTGTGCAAAAAGTAACATCACAAAGTTTCCATTCATTAAAAATAAGTTTCATACATCATGATAGATTCGTACAATACATAAGTGAAATATGAAACTACAACTAGATTACATAATGAAATCTAAATACAAAAGTCCTACGGTGAAGGTGGGTGTAGGATGTCTAAAACCTGAGCTAACTGCTCCTCGAGCTCAGTAACCCGAGCTCGAAGGATTCCCACCTCCCTTATCAATTCCTCGACAGTGGGAGCTGGTGGGGCGGGCGGTGCTGGTGGTGCAGGTGGGGCCGGTGAAGCGGATAATGCTGGTGGAGTGGGTGGTGCAGACCGCACAAAACGGGGTGCAGATGTCCCGGCTCCAGAAATAGTAAGCACGTAACGAGGTGCCTTACGTATGAGTGGGTCGGCAGGGTACGGCACAAGCCGCTTACGGGCAGTAACCCTACGATGCCGACCAAAAGCGTTAGTGAAAGCACGACCTCTATTCACCCCTGGAATGACGGTGCCATCAGGATGGTACCGCTTCTTCGGCGGAGTGGAGGGTGCCTGTATAGGTATGTCATCAAGGTTCTCTTCGGTGGAGTCACTGGAGTCATCTGTAGAGGAGTCATCGGATGAAGGATCATCATAATCATGTGGTGGTGACACGGGTGGCTGAACTGGTCGTCCATGAGTGGCCATCATCTGTCTGTATCTGAATGGCGGAATCGGCACTAAACATCCATCTGGAGCGCGTCGGCACGACATGCGTATATGGTTACGGAATGGCCCTTCCCCGAACTCCGCGGGGATCACAACACCACCGATGCGGGGCTGTGACTCCGAGGATCCGGGAGCAGACGGAGCTGGAATCTCCGTAGGGTCCGCGTGTTCATCAATAGTAGCCACTGGTGCAGGCGGCTGGCTGCTAGTCCCGGAAGATGAAGCGCCGGGGTCACTCGTGCGTATCGGGATCGGTGGATCGGCAACGGGGGTAGGTGGAGTAGCTGAAGAGTCTAAACTGCCCAAAACGCTAGCAGGTGGTACATCCGACATCTGAACAAGGAAAATAAATTTTCCATGTCAGTAAGTCATAAAGCAAGCACGTATTAGGCCAACAGTTTAAATCATGTATAACAATAAGTAGCATGGCAATAACAGCAAATCGTACGAAGGTAGCATGCAATCAAAAGCAAGTAATATCATACAGTAGTGAAATCATGTAGTAACATATGATATATAGCAGTGAAAGTAAGCAGCAGTATGCAGTAAGTTCAGCAGAAACAAGTAAACTAGCAAGTTGTAGATTAATCCTATTAGTGAATCCTACTCGGGTCGGTCTTAGACTCACTAATGCAACCTAATTCCCTACAACCAATGCTCTGATACCAAATGTGATGCCCCGTACAAAACCATCGTGTACGAATCATCAATAACAGGATCATTACAATGTTAAGTACTATATGCGTTTTCAAAAAGAGTTTACATTCATTAATAAAAGGTGACGTCATAACTAACGCCAATTGTTTTACAATCCAAAAGAATGCTTCACTAAGTAGAAGCAAATAATAAGTGTATGTGACCACAATGGTCGTTACAAGTCATAATTCAAAAGTACTAAAGTTTGAATGCAAGGTAAAGTAGTTCATGCGATGACAACTCTAAGCAGCGGGTGTCTACAGCACGACTAGTACACAGCGGAAGCTAACCTCAAGCACCTGAGAAAAACATGCTTAAAAACATCAACACAAAGGTTGGTGAGCTATAGTTTAAGTATAACAGTATGTAAGGTAGGCCACGAGATTTCAGTGCTACAAAGAGCGTTTCAAAATAGTATGATAAAGTATATGTTAACCGTGGGCACTTGGTAACTAACTTAACGTTTATACCCCCTGAAAGTACACTTGGCAAGTGCGTATGTCTACGAAGTATTAAACACTCATTAAATGCTAGCGCTACTAGCCCGAGTGGGGATGTCAAACCCTATGGATCCATATCTAAGATTCGCGTTCACGGTTCAAAAATCAATGATTAAACGTTACGAGCTAAAGGGAATGTTTATGCCGTTGTATAACCCACACATATATAAGTTTAAGTACTCGTGCCTAGTATGTAAAACATAAAATCCGCATGTATTCTCAGTTCCCAAAATAGGTTAAAGTGAAAAAGGAAATGCTATAACTCACAATGATAAGTAGCGGTTAAGTTGAGTCAGGAAAGGTGTGCAAGTAATCGGTCCGAAGTCCTCAACCTAAGTCAAATAGTACTAAGTCAGTAATTCGTCTCAAAAGGTTTATATGTATGTAATTAAGGTCATAAAGTTCATCATCAATCATCATCAAACAAAAGGTACAAAGTAAGTTTCGTTTATAAAAGAAGTTTAAAATGAAGGCTGACATCGGTCAGTCACCACGGCCTCTACCCTTACTGAATTAAGGTGAGACCAATGTCCATGGCTCCGTATATGAGTCCTTTAAGTGTGGTAAAATTTACAGAAGCAAACTCATCTTCGTTTGACCGTGGCGATAGTCTAAGTGCGAGTAGGTCAGAAATTTCTGCACAACGTTAAAAGGACATAGTGACGATCGGAGGGCCATAAATCCTAAACCGTAACTCGGATCAAGACGAGTCTTATATGAAAAATTATCTACTCGAAAATATCTGTTTGAAAATCAAGGTCTCAGTAGCCCAGGTCTACTGGTATGTTACAGAAACAGTAGGACAGATGGCTGTAAACAGAAAACAGGAAGTTAAAAGTGAGTTCCGGTGGTCTTGGTGCTTGATGTTCATCATGGTTCTCATCCTTGATGCATATAGCTTCAAGTGTACAACTCTTTGATGTGTTTACATCATCTTTACCATGGTTTGACCATCATAACCCAAGTGCAAGTCTAAGACATGAAGCACAACTCACTTAAGTGTTGCAAGTGTTTTGATGAACCAATGTTTCATCAAAGTCTTAGATTTAGCACATACATGAAATGTAAAAGTAATAACAAGTTACAAACTTGAAGTAAACTTATAAAATCAAGATATTAAGTAGTAGAATATAGTTCTTAGTTAGATCTTGAAGATCCAAGACTCAAAAGTCTAGATCTACCATAAGTGTACAAAGTTATAATCAAAAAGTTTCATTTACATGTTCTTGAACTAGTAAAGTTAACTTTTTAGTTCAAGAGAAATGAGATCAAGGTTAACTAGTAACACTTGACCAATAATAACCAACAAACATGAAATTAAAGTGCATAAAATGAAGACATAAACTAAGTAAACAAGTAATTTGTTCATGGTTGTTCACACTTTAAAGATTCAAACCAAAGTTTGATCTTTAAGAAAGTAAACTTTAAAGTTTACTTCATGAATCACAAGTATGATTTTAATCAACACATGAACTTGCAATCCTTTAAGAAAGTATATGTAGAACATAACTAGTAAGTTTATGTTCTTGTTGTTCTTGTTATAACAAGATAAAATGAAGAATCAAACTAGAAAGTTTGGTTCTTGGAAACTAGTAAGTAAAGTAACTAACAAATACATGTAACTAAATAACAACAACATCTAACAAGTATCAAGTAATTATACAAGATTAAAGAACAAAGATGATGATGATATGTGAATATGAAATTCGGTTTTGAAGTCAAGAAAAGATGGAAGAATTGTTCATAATACTTACAATCTTTAGAGAAAAATGAGAGAGAAAAGAGAGAAAAGTATGCAAGTAATGTGTGTGTAAATGAAAGAGTAAATGTGAATGAAGTAAGTAATGAAAATTTGAAACCAAAAACTCCATCTAATGGCCTAAAGGCCACGGTTTTCTGCAGCAAAAAAGGGGAGGGAAAATTCTTATGGTTACTAGCATGTTAAAGTTCAAAATGGTGGTTAATAGATGGGGTTTCATGGGAATTACATGCAAACTTGATTCCAATTCTTAACTAACTAGTTCCTTTCACTAAATAATAATTAAAAGTGGAAGAGTGGGCTAGAAGAAGTCCATGAATGAAGTAGGGCGGACTTTATAAGCCCATGTATAAATATAAAGCCCAAGTTTGTAAGTAATTAATAAGTAATCCAATAAAAGTCCAATTAAAGCCCATGTAACTAACTAATAACCATAGTTAATTAAAATGATTAATAAAATCAATCATAAATTTAAATAATACTTGAAAATATTATTCGTGAAGTTTCGTGTGTCACAAATACGTTTCGGCAATTAATAGTCAAGTTCGGGCAATCATGGTAACAAGTAAATGTAATAACATACATTCGTTAAATCACAAGTATTAATAATAACAATTATTAATAAATTAACGTTGGAAAATCCAGGGTCGTTACATATATTTCGCTATAAATTAACACCCCCATTCGTTTCCTTATTTCCACATCTCTTATCTTCTATACTTTCTTCCTTAATTCATACTTCCAAAACTTTCGTCAATATGCTCCATCCAGTTCTGATTCTTGATATACTCCTAACTTTCATATCTGTCATTCTTCTTTTTCATCTATCACCGGAGGAATTTATTTACTTTTACTATTACCTTGGGTTATAGTGTTTTTAATTCTCTCGTGCCTTTACGTTGCAATACGTATTGATATGCACAGTTTGTAATTTATGTATTGTTGTCGGGCGTTATATTTTCTTTTATATTTAAGAGTTCCATGCTTGTGTCTCCTCTTCCCGACTTCAAGTCAAGCGAGTAATGGTCCAGAATTCGTAGATATGAAGCTTCGGATGAACAATACTAATGTTTTAAGAAAGAAATGGTAATAGCACGATCTGACTTGTTAAATTACCGAAAAATTACGAAAAAACCGAATCATCAAGAAAAATATTTTCTTGATAATTCTATATGTTAAATAGAATGAAAAAGTTATGTAACATGACACATGATGACGGTATGGTCTGTGAATCATCATGTTCCATTAGAAACTCAGCATGACTTACTGTAATATAATCACATTGATCAAGTGTCATTATATTATACTAACTAATGCTTCAGTCCCCAACACTACTTCAAAAACATTCATATTTTAAATTCGAATTTTTTTTCCTTATGAATTTAGAAACTAAAACAGTTTCTTTTATGATATAACACAGATAGCATGCAGAAATGAATAATTTCAGATAATAATAGTTACGAAAATATCTTCAGAAATATCGAGGATATTTATAATGAAAGATACGATGATATCTTAGAATTTATAAGATCGAAAGGTGATGAAGAAGATTTGTCCGCAAAGGTTTAGAGTCAGGAGCAAGGTATTCGTTAATGACTTCAGTAGACACTGAAACATTTGGATTCTTTGAAGGCAGGTTTAGTCTTTGTGATTTGTCCACAGCCTCCTTCATGGTTTGCTCAATCCGTTTTCCAGTTCCAAACCTTCTCTTTTCTGAGCTTTGCCAATGCACTATTCTTTATCATCAAACTTTTGGCTGTTAAGGTCGTTTACAGTTTTTGATGCTTCATCAGCATTTTTCAAAATTTCAAGAACTGATTCGTAGGTTGGGCGCTTTTAAGAATTTCAGAATGGAAGATCATAATTCTAAGAGATAATTGTTATAGGTATGCATATAACTGTTGATGTAGAAACGTTGCGAGATTCGAAATACTGATTGCTAATTCCTGGTAGTTGGTATGGCAATTATTGTTACAAGATGTGGATGAGTACATGATACAGTTTCAATGAGTACAATGATTTTTCGGAGGGTCAAAGATCAATGAAGTTGTTGGTAAGTTTACTGCTAATGTGGCGAGATATAAAAGGTTCCCCGGTAACAATGATGAAGGGGTAATCGTTATAATAAGGCTTATTCGAATGAAAAATTGAAGTTGATTTGCTGGAGTTGTGACAAAACTGTCTACTTTGAAAAGGGATTGAAAAGTTATTTTTTTTAATAAATGCCAAAGGATCTGACACGGATACGTGTTAAACTTCTACTTGGGTTCCGGGAGTTTTTCAGGTGTATGACTGTATGCATAAGTTCTTCTTTTCGTAGATAACGTGTGGTTGGATCATCTTCTCGATTGTTTCTTAATTGAGGTGTTTTCAAGACTCAAGAAGGGTTTAAACGCAGATTGTAATCGTCAATATACATATGATGTTCTAGAGTTTTGGACGACATGAATATTTTTCTGAGTTTTATGAATAGAAGTGATGTTCTATCACAGTTTTGAAGTCAAAGTATAGCTTTGAAAACTGTAGGGATCTAAGAGTGATGTCTTCTGTTAAATCTTGACTTAAATTTTGATTTGTCAAAATCAGAATATGTAATCAAATTTGGATGAGAATGGTTTTTTTTATTTGTATAAAAGAATGTATATCGTTGTGAAAGTAGTGAGTATAGTTGATGATTTGCTGAATCAGAATCGAAGAATGTAACATATTAATTGTGAATTTATATATCTCTCGGGTATTACCTACCCGTTAAAAGTTTCACAAGTAATATTTTGTACAAGAGAACTTTTATTACAGCCTTTATGAAAATATATATATATGTATATTTTCTGCAGATGTAACATAGATTTAATGAGTTAATATAATATTAAACTCATTTGATTTTCGGCTGGAACTGAAATGTCCCGTTCATATTAATTATAAACGTTCCATATTAATTGATTTCGTCGCGAGGTTTTGACCTCTATATGAGACGTTTTTTAAAGACTGCATTCATTTTTAAAACAACCATAACCTTTATTTTATTAATAAAGGTTTAAAAAGCATTACGTAAATTATCAAGTAATGATAATCTAAAATATACCATTTACACACGACCATTACATAATGGTTTACAATAAGAATATATTACATCAAAAATAAGTTTCTTGAATGCAGTTTTTACATAATATCATACAAGCATGGAATCCAAATCCTGTCCTTATTTTAGTATGCAACAGTGAAAGCTCTTAATAATCACCTGAGAATAAACATGCTTGAAACGTCAACAAAAATGTTGGTGGGTTATAGGTTTAACCTATATATTATCAAATCATAATAATAGACCACAAGATTTCATATTTCAATATACATCCCATACATAGAGATAAAATTCATTCATATGGTGAACACCTGGTAACCGACATTAACAAGATGCATATAAGAATATCCCCTATCATTCCGGGAAATCCTTCGAACATG